>NW_027477096.1:0-99461 GCF_051020955.1 Megalopta genalis
ATTCATGTGATATGAACTATTTAACTTCAGATTCATGCGAAATACACGAATTAGCTTTAAATCAACGCGAAACATACGATTTAACTTCAATATCAAGCGATATACACGGTTTCGCTTCAAATTCGTGAGAAATAGCGATTTTAAACAAACGATTTAGCTTCAAATTCATGCGAAATGAACAATTTAGCTTCAGATTAATGCGAAATACACGAATTAGCTTTAAATCAACGCGAAACATACGATTTAGCAGAAATATCATGCGATATACACGATTTCGCTTCAAATTCTTGCGAAATAGCGATTTTAAACAAACGATTTAGCTTCAAATTCATGCGAAATGAACAATTTTGCTTCAGATTCATGCGAAATACACGAATTAGCTTTAAATCAATGCGAAACATACGATTTATCGTCAATATCATGCGAAACACACGATTTCGCTGACAAATTCGTGCGAAATAGTGATTTTAAACAAAGATTTAGCTTCAAATTCATGCGAAATGAACAATTTAGCTTCAGATTCATGCGAAATACACGAATTAGCTTTAAATGAACGCGAAACATACGATTTAGCTTCAATATCATGCGAAACACACGATTTCGATTCAAATTCGTGCGAAATAGCGATTTTAAACAAACGATATAGATTCCAATTGATGTGATATGAACTATTTAACTTCTGGTTCATTGCGAAATACACGAATTAGCTTTAAATCAACGCGAAACATACGATTTTACTTCAATATCATGCGGAACACACGATTTCGATTCAAATTCTTGCGAATAGCGATTTTATACAAACGATTTAGCTTCGAATTCATGCGAAATGAACAATTTTGCTTCAGATTCATGCGAAATACACGAATTAGCTTTAAATGAACGCGAAACAAACGATTTAACTTCAATATCAAACGATATACACGATTTCGCTTCAAATTCGTTCGAAATAGCGATTTTAAACAAACGATTTAGCTACAAATTCATGTGATATGAACAATTTAGCTTCAGATTCATGCGAAATACACGAATTAGCTTTAAATGAACGCGATACAAACGATTTAACTTCAATATCAAACGATATACACGATTTCGCTTCAAATTCGTTCGAAATAGCGATTTTAAACAAACGATTTAGTTTCCAATTCATGCGAAATGAACAATTTAGCTTCAGATTCATGCGAAATACACGAATTAGCTTTAAATGAACGCGAAACAAACGATTTAACTTCAATATCAAACGATATACACGATTTCGCTTCAAATTCGTTCGAAATAGCGATTTTAAACAAACGATTTAGCTACAAATTCATGTGATATGAACAATTTAGCTTCAGATTAATGCGAAATACATGAAATAGCTTTAAATGAACGCGAAACATACGATTTAGCAGAAATATCATGCGATATACACTATTTCGCTTCAAATTCGTGCGAAATAGCGATTTTAAACAAACGATTTAGCTTCAAATTCATGTGATATGAACAATTTATCTTCAGATTAATGCGAAATACACGAATTAGCTTTAAATCAACGCGAAACATACGATTTAGCAGAAATATCATGCGATATACACGATTTCACTTCAAATTCGTGCGAAACAGCGATTTTAAACAAACGATTTAGCTTCAAATTCATGCGAAATGAACAATTTTGCTTCAGATTCATGCGAAATACACGAATTAGCTTTAAATCAACGCGAAACATACAATTTAGCAGAAATATCATGCGATATACAAGATTTCGCTTCAAATTCTTGCGAAATAGGGATTTTAAACAAACGATTTAGCTTCAAATTCATGCGAAATGAACAATTTAGCTTCAGATTCATGCGAAATACACGAATTAGCTTTGAATCAACGCGAAACATACGATTTAGCAGAAATATCATGCGATATACACGATTTCGCTTCAAATTCTTGCGAAATAGCGATTTTAAACAAACGATTTATCTTCAAATTCATGCGAAATGAACAATTTTGCTTCAGATTCATGCGAAATACACGAATTAGCTTTAAATCAATGCGAAACATATGATTTATCGTCAATATCATGCGAAACACAACGATTTCGCTTCAAATTCGTGCGAAATAGAGATTTTAAACAAACGATTTAGCTTCAAATTCATGCGAAATGAACAATTTAGGTTCAGATTAATGCGAAATACACGAATTAGCTTTAAATCAACGCGAAACATACGATTTATCGTCAATATCATGCGAAACACACGATTTCGCTTCAAATTCGTGCGAAATAGAGATTTTAAACAACCGATTTAGCTTCAAATTCATGCGAAATGAACAATTTAGGTTCAGATTAATGCGAAATACACGAATTAGCTTTAAATCAACGCGAAACATACGATTTAGCTTCAATAACAAGCGATATACACGATTCGCTTCAAATTCTTGCGAAATAGCGATTTAAACAAACGATTTAGCTTCAAATTCATGCGAATGAACAATTTAGCTTCAGATTCATGCGAAATACACGAATTAGCTTTGAATCAACGCGAAACATACGATTTAGCAGAAATATCATGCGATATACACGATTTCGCTTCAAATTCTTGCGAAATAGCGATTTTAAACAAACGATTTAGCTTCAAATTCATGCGAAATGAACAATTTTGCTTCAGATTCATGCGAAATACACGAATTAGCTTTAAATCAATGCGAAACATACGATTTATCGTCAATATCATGCGAAACACACGATTTCGCTACAAATTCGTGCGAAATAGTGATTTTAAACAAAGATTTAGCTTCAAATTCATGCGAAATGAACAATTTAGCTTCAGATTCATGCGAAATACACGAATTAGCTTTAAATGAACGCGAAACATACGATTTAGCTTCAATATCATGCGGAACACACGATTTCGATTCAAATTCTTGCGAAATAGCGATTTTATACAAACGATTTAGCTTCGAATTCATGCGAAATGAACAATTTTGCTTCAGATTCATGCGAAATACACGAATTAGCTTTAAATGAACGCGAAACAAACGATTTAACTTCAATATCAAACGATATACACGATTTCGCTTCAAATTCGTTCGAAATAGCGATTTTAAACAAACGATTTAGCTACAAATTCATGTGATATGAACAATTTAGCTTCAGATTCATGCGAAATACACGAATTAGCTTTAAATGAACGCGATACAAACGATTTAACTTCAATATCAAACGATATACACGATTTCGCTTCAAATTCGTTCGAAATAGCGATTTTAAACAAACGATTTAGTTTCCAATTCATGCGAAATGAACAATTTAGCTTCAGATTCATGCGAAATACACGAATTAGCTTTAAATGAACGCGAAACAAACGATTTAACTTCAATATCAAACGATATACACGATTTCGCTTCAAATTCGTTCGAAATAGCGATTTTAAACAAACGATTTAGCTACAAATTCATGTGATATGAACAATTTAGCTTCAGATTAATGCGAAATACATGAAATAGCTTTAAATGAACGCGAAACATACGATTTAGCAGAAATATCATGCGATATACACGATTTCGCTTCAAATTCGTGCGAAATAGCGATTTTAAACAAACGATTTAGCTTCAAATTCATGTGATATGAACAATTTATCTTCAGATTAATGCGAAATACACGAATTAGCTTTAAATCAACGCGAAACATACGATTAGCAGAAATATCATGCGATATACACGATTTCACTTCAAATTCGTGCGAAATAGCGATTTTAAACAAACGATTTAGCTTCAAATTTATGCGAAATGAACAATTTTGCTTCAGATTCATGCGAAATACACGAATTAGCTTTAAATCAATGCGAAACATACGATTTATCGTCAATATCATGCGAAACACACGATTTCGATTGAAATTCGTGCGAAATAGCGATTTTCAACAAACGATTTAGCTTCAAATTCATGCGAAAAGAACAATTTAGCTTCAGATTCATGCGAAATCCACGAATTAGCTGTAAATCAACGCGAAACATACGATTTAACTTCAATATCATGCGAAACACACGATTTCGATTGAAATTCGTGCGAAATAGCGATTTCAACAAACGATTTAGCTTCAAATTCATGTGATATGAACAATTTAGCTTCAGATTCATGCGAAATACTCGAATTAGCTTTAAATCAACGCGGAACATACGATTTAGCAGAAATATCATGCTATTTTCCCCGATTTCGCTTCAAATTCGTGAGAAATAGCGATTTTAAACAAACGATTTAGCTTCAAATTCATGTGATATGAACAATTTAGCTTCAGATTCGTGCGAAATACACGAATTAGCTTTAAATCAACGCGGAACATACGATTTAGCAGAAATATCATGCGATATACACGATTTCGCTTCAAATTCGTGAGAAATAGCGATTTTAAACAAACGATTTAGCTTCAAATTCATGCGAAATGAACAATTTAGCTTCAGATTAATGCGAAATACACGAATTAGCTTTAAATCAACGCGAAACATACGATTTAGTTTCAATATCATGCGAAACACACGATTTCGATTGAAATTCGTGCGAAATAGCGTTTTTCAACAAACGATTTAGCTTCAAATTCATGCGAAATGAATAATTTAGCTTCAGATTAATGCGAAATACACGAATTAGCTTTAAATCAACGCGAAACATACGATTTAGCTTCAATATCATGCGAAACACACGATTTCGATTGAAATTCGTGCGAAAGAGCGATTTTCAACAAACGATTTAGCTTCAAATTCATGCGAAATGAACTATTTAGCTTCAGATTAATGCGAAATACACGAATTAGCTCTAAATCAACGCGAAACATACGATTTAACAGAATATCATGCGATGTACCAGATTTCGCTTCAAATTCGTTCGAAATAGCGATTTTAAACAAACGATTTAGCTTCAAATTCATGTGATATGAACAATTTAGCTTCAGATTAATGCGAAATACACGAATTAGCTCTAAATCAACGCGAAACATACGATTTATCTTCAATATCATGCGATATACACGATTTCGCTTCAAATTCTTGCGAAATAGCGATTTTAAACAAACGATTTAGCTTCAAATTCATGCGAAATGAACAATTTTGTTTCAGCTTCATGCGAAATACACGAATTAGCTTTAAATCAACGCGAAACATACGATTTAGATTCAATATCATGCGAAACACACGATTTCGCTTCAAATTCGTGCGAAATAGAGATTTTAAACAAACGATTTATCTTCAAATTCATGTGCAATGAAGAATTTTGCTTCAGATTCATGCGAAATACACGAATTAGCTTTAAATCAATGCGAAACATACGATTTATCGTCAATGTCATGCGAAACACACGATTTCGCTTCAAATTCGTGCGAAATAGAGATTTTAAACAAAGATTTAGCTTCAAATTCATGCGAAATGAACAATTAGCTTCAGATTAATGCGAAATACACGAATTAGCTTTAAATCAACGCGAAACATACGATTTATCGTCAATATCACGCGAAACACACGATTTCGCTTCAAATTCGTGCGAAATAGAGATTTTAAACAAAGATTTAGCTTCAAATTTATGCGAAATGAACAATTTAGCTTCAGATTAATGCGAAATACACGAATTAGCTTTAATCAACGCGAAACATACGATTTAGCTTCAATATCATGCGAAACACACGATTTCGATTGAAATTCGTGCGAAATATCGATTTTCAACAAACGATTTAGCTTCAAATTCATGCGAAATGAACAATTTAGCTTCAGATTAATGCGAAATACACGAATTAGCTTTAAATCAACGCGAAACATACGATTTAGCTTCAATATCATGCGAAACACACGATTTCGCTTCAAATTCTTGCGAAATAGCGATTTTAAACAAACGATTTAGCTTCAAATTCATGTGATATGAACTATTTAACTTCAGATTCATGCGAAATACACGAATTAGCTTTAAATCAACGCGAAACATACGATTTAACTTCAATATCAAGCGATATACACGGTTTCGCTTCAAATTCGTGAGAAATAGCGATTTTAAACAAACGATTTAGCTTCAAATTCATGCGAAATGAACAATTTAGCTTCAGATTAATGCGAAATACACGAATTAGCTTTAAATCAACGCGAAACATACGATTTAGCAGAAATATCATGCGATATACACGATTTCGCTTCAAATTCTTGCGAAATAGCGATTTTAAACAAACGATTTAGCTTCAAATTCATGCGAAATGAACAATTTTGCTTCAGATTCATGCGAAATACACGAATTAGCTTTAAATCAATGCGAAACATACGATTTATCGTCAATATCATGCGAAACACACGATTTCGCTACAAATTCGTGCGAAATAGTGATTTTAAACAAAGATTTAGCTTCAAATTCATGCGAAATGAACAATTTAGCTTCAGATTCATGCGAAATACACGAATTAGCTTTAAATGAACGCGAAACATACGATTTAGCTTCAATATCATGCGAAACACACGATTTCGATTCAAATTCGTGCGAAATAGCGATTTTAAACAAACGATATAGATTCCAATTGATGTGATATGAACTATTTAACTTCTGGTTCATTGCGAAATACACGAATTAGCTTTAAATCAACGCGAAACATACGATTTTACTTCAATATCATGCGGAACACACGATTTCGATTCAAATTCTTGCGAAATAGCGATTTTATACAAACGATTTAGCTTCGAATTCATGCGAAATGAACAATTTTGCTTCAGATTCATGCGAAATACACGAATTAGCTTTAAATGAACGCGAAACAAACGATTTAACTTCAATATCAAACGATATACACGATTTCGCTTCAAATTCGTTCGAAATAGCGATTTTAAACAAACGATTTAGCTACAAATTCATGTGATATGAACAATTTAGCTTCAGATTCATGCGAAATACACGAATTAGCTTTAAATGAACGCGATACAAACGATTTAACTTCAATATCAAACGATATACACGATTTCGCTTCAAATTCGTTCGAAATAGCGATTTTAAACAAACGATTTAGTTTCCAATTCATGCGAAATGAACAATTTAGCTTCAGATTCATGCGAAATACACGAATTAGCTTTAAATGAACGCGAAACAAACGATTTAACTTCAATATCAAACGATATACACGATTTCGCTTCAAATTCGTTCGAAATAGCGATTTTAAACAAACGATTTAGCTACAAATTCATGTGATATGAACAATTTAGCTTCAGATTAATGCGAAATACATGAAATAGCTTTAAATGAACGCGAAACATACGATTTAGCAGAAATATCATGCGATATACACGATTTCGCTTCAAATTCGTGCGAAATAGCGATTTTAAACAAACGATTTAGCTTCAAATTCATGTGATATGAACAATTTATCTTCAGATTAATGCGAAATACACGAATTAGCTTTAAATCAACGCGAAACATACGATTTAGCAGAAATATCATGCGATATACACGATTTCACTTCAAATTCGTGCGAAATAGCGATTTTAAACAAACGATTTAGCTTCAAATTCATGCGAAATGAACAATTTAGCTTCAGATTAATGCGAAATACACGAATTAGCTTTAAATCAACGCGAAACATACGATTTAGCTTCAATATCATGCGAAACACACGATTTCGATTGAAATTCGTGCGAAAGAGCGATTTTCAACAAACGATTTAGCTTCAAATTCATGCGAAATGAACTATTTAGCTTCAGATTAATGCGAAATACACGAATTAGCTCTAAATCAACGCGAAACATACGATTTAACAGAAATATCATGCGATGTACCAGATTTCGCTTCAAATTCGTTCGAAATAGCGATTTTAAACAAACGATTTAGCTTCAAATTCATGTGATATGAACAATTTAGCTTCAGATTAATGCGAAATACACGAATTAGCTCTAAATCAACGCGAAACATACGATTTATCTTCAATATCATGCGATATACACGATTTCGCTTCAAATTCTTGCGAAATAGCGATTTTAAACAAACGATTTAGCTTCAAATTCATGCGAAATGAACAATGTTGTTTCAGCTTCATGCGAAATACACGAATTAGCTTTAAATCAACGCGAAACATGCGATGTAACTTGAATATCATGCGAAACACACGATTTCGATTCAAATTCGTGCGAAATAGAGATTTTAAACAAACTATTTAGCTTCAAATTCATGCGAAATGAACAATTTAGCTTCAGATTCATGCGAAATACACGAATTAGCTTTAAGTCAACGCGAAACATACGATTTAGCTTCAATATCATGCGATATACACGATTTCGCTTCAAATTCGTGCGAAATAGCGATTTTAAACAAACGATTTAACTTCAAATTCATGTGATATGAACAATTTAGCTTCAGATTAATGCGAAATACACGAATTAGCTTTAAATCAACGCGAAACATACGATTTAGCAGAAATATCATGCGATATACACGATTTCGCTTCAAATTCGTGCGAAATAGAGATTTTAAACAAAGATTTATCTTCAAATTCATGCGAAATGAACAATTTAGCTTCAGATTAATGCGAAATACACGAATTAGCTTTAAATCAACGCGAAACATACGATTTAGCTTCAATATCAAACGATATACACGACTTCGCTTCAAATTCGTGCGAAATAGCGATTTTAAACAAACGATTTAGCTTCAAATTCATGTGATATGAACAATTTATCTTCAGATTAATGCGAAATACACGAATTAGCTTTAAATCAACGCGAAACATACGATTTAGCAGAAATATCATGCGATATACACGATTTCACTTCAAATTCGTGCGAAATAGCGATTTTAAACAAACGATTTAGCTTCAAATTCATGCGAAATGAACAATTTAGCTTCAGATTAATGCGAAATACACGAATTAGCTTTAAATCAACGCGAAACATACGATTTAGCTTCAATATCATGCGAAACACACGATTTCGATTGAAATTCGTGCGAAAGAGCGATTTTCAACAAACGATTTAGCTTCAAATTCATGCGAAATGAACTATTTAGCTTCAGATTAATGCGAAATACACGAATTAGCTCTAAATCAACGCGAAACATACGATTTAACAGAAATATCATGCGATGTACCAGATTTCGCTTCAAATTCGTTCGAAATAGCGATTTTAAACAAACGATTTAGCTTCAAATTCATGTGATATGAACAATTTAGCTTCAGATTAATGCGAAATACACGAATTAGCTCTAAATCAACGCGAAACATACGATTTATCTTCAATATCATGCGATATACACGATTTCGCTTCAAATTCTTGCGAAATAGCGATTTTAAACAAACGATTTAGCTTCAAATTCATGCGAAATGAACAATGTTGTTTCAGCTTCATGCGAAATACACGAATTAGCTTTAAATCAACGCGAAACATGCGATGTAACTTGAATATCATGCGAAACACACGATTTCGATTCAAATTCGTGCGAAATAGAGATTTTAAACAAACTATTTAGCTTCAAATTCATGCGAAATGAACAATTTAGCTTCAGATTCATGCGAAATACACGAATTAGCTTTAAGTCAACGCGAAACATACGATTTAGCTTCAATATCATGCGATATACACGATTTCGCTTCAAATTCGTGCGAAATAGCGATTTTAAACAAACGATTTAACTTCAAATTCATGTGATATGAACAATTTAGCTTCAGATTAATGCGAAATACACGAATTAGCTTTAAATCAACGCGAAACATACGATTTAGCAGAAATATCATGCGATATACACGATTTCGCTTCAAATTCGTGCGAAATAGAGATTTTAAACAAAGATTTATCTTCAAATTCATGCGAAATGAACAATTTAGCTTCAGATTAATGCGAAATACACGAATTAGCTTTAAATCAACGCGAAACATACGATTTAGCTTCAATATCAAACGATATACACGACTTCGCTTCAAATTCGTGCGAAATAGCGATTTTAAACAAACGATTTAGCTACAAATTCATGTGATATGAACAATTTAGCTTCAGATTCATGCGAAATACACGAATTAGCTTTAAATCAACGCGAAACATACGATTTAACTTCAATATCAAGCGATATACACGATTTCGCTTCAAATTCGTGAGAAATAGCGATTTTAAACAAACGATTTAGCTTCAAATTCATGCGAAATGAACAGTTTAGCTTCAGATTCATGCGAAATACACGAATTAGCTTTAAACCAACGCGAAACATACGATTTAACTTCAATATCAAGCGATATACACGATTACGCTTCAAATTCGTGAGAAATAGCGATTTTAAACAAACGATTTAGCTTCAAATTCATGCGATATGAACAATTTATCTTCAGATTAATGCGAAATACACGAATTAGCTTTAAATCAACGCGAAACATACGATTTAGCTTCAATATCATGCGATATACACGATTTCGCTTCAAATTCGTGCGAAATAGCGATTTTAAACAAACGATTTAGCTACAAATTCATGCGAAATGAACAATTTAGCTTCATATTCATGCGAAATACACGAATTAGCTTTAAATCAACGCGAAACATACGATTTATCGTCAATATCATGCAAAACACACGATTTCGCTTCAAATTCGTGCGAAATAGAGATTTTCAACAAACGATTTAGCTTCAAATTCATGCGAAATGAACAATTTAGCTTCATATTAATGCGAAATACACGAATTAGCTTTAAATCAACGCGAAACATACGATTTTAGCTTCAATATCATGCGAAACACTCGATTTCGATTGAAATTCGTGCGAAATAGCGATTTTAAACAAACGATTTAGATTCAAATTCATGCGAAATGAACAATTTAGCTTCAGAATAATGCGAAATACACGAATTAGCTTTAAATAAACGCGAAACATACGATTTAGCTTCAATATCATGCGAAACACACGATTTCGCTTCAAATTCGTGCGAAATAGCGATTTTAAACAAACGATTTAGTTTCCAATTCATGCGAAATGAACAATTTAGCTTCAGATTCATGCGAAATACACGAATTAGCTTTAAATCAACGCGAAAATACGATTTAGCTTCAATATCATGCGAGACACACGATTTCGCTTCAAATTCGTGCGAAATAGCGATTTTAAACAAACGATTTAGCTTCAAATTCATGTGATATGAACAATTTAGCTTCAGATTAATGCGAAATACACAAATTAGCTTTAAATCAACGCGAAACATACGATTTAGTTTCAATATCATGCGAAACACACGATTTCGATTGAAATTCGTGCGAAATAGCGATTTTCAACAAACGATTTAGCTTCAAATTCATGTGATATGAACAATTTAGCTTCAGATTAATGCGAAATACACGAACTAGCTTTAAATCAACGCGAAACATACGATTTAGCAGAAATATCATGCGATATACACGATTTCGCTTCAAATTCCTGCGAAATAGCGATTTTAAACAAACGATTTAGCTACAAATTCATGCGAAATGAACAATTTAGCTTCAGATTCATGCGAAATACACGAATTAGCTTTAAATCAACGAGAAACATACAATTTAGCAGAAATATCATGCGATATACAAGATTTCGCTTCAAATTCTTGCGAAATAGGGATTTTAAACAAACGATTTAGCTTAAAATTCATGCGAAATGAACAATTTAGCTTCAGATTAATGCGAAATACACGAATTAGCTTTAAATCAACGCGAAACATACGATCTAGCTTCAATATCATGCGAAAGACACGATTTCGATTGAAATTCGTGCGAAAGAGCGATTTTCAACAAACGATTTAGCTTCAAATTCATGCGAAATGAACTATTTAGTGTTACGTCCCGCGGCGTCGTTTCCCGAAAAATGTATATATTCGCACGAATACCGCGGATCAAGACGTACGTTGCAAACCTTTGGGTACACACGCGACTCGTACGTTCGGTGTATTACCGGGATCTCATGCGTTCGCGAATAGGCGGTTTACAAAAGGCACTCACCGGACGGTCTAGTACATCGGGTCGATAGACCGGGCGACCTCGAGGGCTCGGAGTGCGGCTCGCTTCAAGATGAATCGAGCTTCAAATGATTTAGCTTCAAATTCATGCGAAACACATGGTTTAGATTCATAGATTCATATTCTTGCGAAACAGATGGTTTAGATTCAGATACTTGTGATAAACATGATCTAGCTTCAACTGCTTGCGAAACAAACATGTTAGCTTCAAATCCAAGAGAAACACATGATTTAAATTCAAATCAATGTCAAGTAGAAGGCTTAGCTTCAAATCCCAGCGGAACACATTATTTAGCTTCAAATTAATGCTAAGTAGATGGCTTGGTTACAAATTCTTGCGAATCAAATGGTATAGCTTCAAATACTTGTGATATACATGATTTAACTTCCGCTGCATGCGAAACAAACGATTTAGCTTCATACCTAAGGAGACACATGATTTAACATCAAATCAATGCAAAGTAGAAGGCGTAGCTTCAAATCAATGCGATCCAAATGGTTTAACATCAAATACTTGTGATATATATGATTTAGATTCAACTGCATGCGCAACAAACGAGTTATCTTGAAATCCATAAGGAACACATGATTTAGCTGCAAATTAATGCGAACTAGAAGGCTTAGCTTTAAAACCATACGAAACGAATTATTTGGTTTCAAACACTTGCGAATATAAGTGATATAGCTTCAAATGCAGGCGAAACAAAAGAGTGAACTTCAAATCCAAGCGAAACACATGATTCATCTTCAAATCAATGCGAAGTAGACGGCTTAGCTTCAAATCCATGTGAAACAAATGGTTCAGCTTCAAATAATTGTGATATACATGATTTAGCTTTAACTGCAGGCGAAACAAACGAGTTGGCTTCAAATCCAAGCGAATACATGACTTAGCTTCAAATCAATACGAAGCAGGAGGCTTAGCTTCAAATCCATGCGAAACGAGTAATTTATCTTCAAATACTTGCGAATATAAGTGATATAGCGTCAACTGCATGCGAATCAAACGAGTTGGCTTAAATGCAAGCGAATACATGATTTATCTTCAAATCAATGCGAAGTAGAACGCTTAGCTTCAAATCCATGCGAATAAAATGCTTAAGCTTCACATACTTGTGATATACATGATTTAGCTTCAACTGCATGAGAAACCAACGAGCTGGCTTCAAATTCATGCGAAACACATTATTTAGCTTCAAATCAATGCGAAGTAGAAGGCTTAGCTTCAAATCCATGCGAATAAAATGGTTTAGCTTCACATACTTCTGATATACATGATGTAGCTTCAAATGCAGGCGAAACAATCGAGTTAGCTACAAATCCATGCGAAACACATGATTTAGCTTCAAATTCATTCGAAACACATGGTTTAGCTTAATATTCATGCGAAACAATTGTTCAGCTTCAAATATATGTGATATACATGATTTAGATTCAACTGCATTCGAAACAAACGAGGTAGCTTCAAATCCAAGCGAAACACATGATTTAGCTTCAAATCAATGCGCAGTAGAAGGCTTAGCTTCAAATCCATGCGAAACAAATGGTTCAACTTCAAATAATTGTGATATACATGATTTAGCTTCAACTGCAGGCGATACGAACGAGTTGGATTCAAAACCAAGCGAATACATGATTTAGCTTCAAATCAATACGAACTAGGAGGCTTAGCTTCAAATCCATGCGAAACGAATGAATTTCCTTCAAATACTGGCGAATATAAATGATATTGGTACAAATGCAGACGAAACAAACGAGTTATCTTCAAATCAATGCGAAACACGTGACTTGGTATCAAATAAATGCGTTGTAGAAGGCTTAGCATCAAATCCATGCGAAACAAATGGTTCAGCTTCAAATAATTGTGATATACATGATTTAGCTTCAACTGCAGGCGAAACAAACGAGTTGGCTTCAAATCCAAGCGAATACATGATTTATCTTCAAATCAATACGAAGTAGGAGGCTTAGCTTCAGATCCATGCGAAACGAATGATTTATCTTCAAATACTGGCGAATATAAGTGATATTGGTTCACATGCAGGCGAAATAAACGAATTAGCTTCAAATCCATGCAAAACACATGATTTAGCTTCAAATTCATTCGAAACACATGGTTTAGCTTAATATTCATGCGAAACAATTGTTCAGCTTCAAATATATGTGATATACATGATTTAGATTCAACTGCATTCGAAACAAACGAGTTAGCTTCAAATCCAAGCAAAATACATGATTTAGCATCAAATCAATGCGCAGTAGAAGCCTTAGCTTCAAATCCATGCGAAACAAATGGTTCACCTTCAAATAATTGTGATATACATGATTTAGCTTCAACTGCAGGCGAAACAAACGAGTTGGCTTCAAATCCAAGCGAATACATGATTTATCTTCAAATCAATACGAAGTAGGAGGCTTAGCTTCAGATCCATGCGAAACGAATGATTTATCTTCAAATACTGGCGAATATAAGTGATATTGGTTCACATGCAGGCGAAATAAACGAATTAGCTTCAAATCCATGCAAAACACATGATTTAGCTTCAAATTCATTCGAAACACATGGTTTAGCTTAATATTCATGCGAAACAATTGTTCAGCTTCAAATATATGTGATATACATGATTTAGATTCAACTGCATTCGAAACAAACGAGTTAGCTTCAAATCCAAGCAAAATACATGATTTAGCTTCAAATCAATGCGCAGTAGAAGCCTTAGCTTCAAATCCATGCGAAACAAATGGTTCACCTTCAAATAATTGTGATATACATGATTTAGCTTCAAATGCAGGCGAAACAAACGAGTTAGCTTCAAATCCAAGCGAAACACATGATTTATCTTCAAATCAATGCGAAGTTGAAGGCTTTGCTTCAAATCCATGCGAAGCGAATGGTTCAGCTTCAAATATTTGTGATATACATGATTTATCTCCAAATACAGGCGAAAAAAAACGAGTTAGCTTCAAATCCAAGCGAAACACATGATTTATCTTCAAATCAATGTGAAGTTGAAGGCTTTGCTTCAAATCCATGAGAGGCGAATGGTTTAGCTTCAAATACTTGTGATATACATGATTTAGCTTCAACTGCATGCGAAACAAACGAGTTAGCTTCAAAACCAAGCTAAACACATGATTTAGATTCAAATTCATGCGAAGTAGAAGGCTTAGCTTCAAATCCATGCGAAACGAATGATTGACCTTCAAATACTTGCGAATATAAGTGATATAGCCTCAACTGCATGCGAAACAAACGAGTTATCTTCAAATCCAAGCGAAACACATGATTTAGCTTGAAATCAGTGCGAAGTAGAAGGATTAGCATCAAATCCATGCGACCGAAATTATTTAGATTCATATACTTGCGATATAAGTGATATAGCTTCAAATGCAGGCGAAACAAACGAGTGAGCTTCAAATCCAAGCGTAACACATGATTCATCTTCAAATCAATGCGAATTAGACGGCTTAGCATCAAATCCATGCGAAACAGATGGTTCAGCTTCAAATAATTGTGATATACATGATTTAGCTTCATCTGCTGGCGAAACAAACGAGTTGGCTTCAAATCCAAGCGAATACATGATTTACCTTCAAATCAATACGAAGTAGGAGGCTTAGCTTCAAATCCATGCGAAACGAGTGATTTATCTTCAAATACTTGCGAATATAAGTGATATAGCGTCAACTGCATGCGAATCAAACGAGTTGGCTTAAATGCAAGCGAATACATGATTTAGTTTCAAATCAATGCGAAGTAGAACGCTTAGCTTCAAATCCATGCGAATAAAATGGTTTAGCTTCACATACTTGTGATATACATGATTTAGCTTCAACTGCATGAGAAACCAACGAGCTGGCTTCAAATTCATGCGAAACACATTATTTAGCTTCAAATCAATGCGAAGTAGAAGGCTTAGCTTCAAATTCATGCGAAACGAACGACTGACTTTCAAATACTTGCGAATATAAGTGATATAGCTGCAAATGCATGCGAAACAAACGAGTTAGCTTCAAATTCATGCGAAACGCATGATGTAGCTTCAAATCAATGCGAAGTCGAAGGCTTAACTTCAAGTCCATGCGAAACAAATGGTTTAGCTTCAAATATTTGTGATATATATGATTTAGCTTCAAATGCATGGGAAGCAATCGAGTTAGCGTCAAATCCATGCGAAACAAACGAGATAGCTTCAATTCCATACGAAACGCATGATTTAGCTTCAAATCAATGCGAAATAGAAGGCCGATTTTCGAATCCATGCGAAACAAATGGTTTAGGTTCAAATACTTGTGATATACACGATTTAGCTTCAACTGCATGCGAAACAATCGTGTTATCTTGAAATGCAGGCGGAACACATGATTTAGCTACAAATCAATGCGAAGTCGAAGGCTTAACTTCAAATCCATGCGAAACGAATGGTTAGCTTCAAAAACTTCTGATATACATGATTTTGCTTTAACTGCATGCGAAACAAACGAGTTAGCTTCAAATCCATGCGAAAAACACGATTTAGGTTCAAATCAATGCGAAGTACAAGGCTTATCTTCAAATACATGAGAAACAAATGATTTATCTTCAGATAATTGCGATGTAAGTGATATAGATTCAAATGCAGTCGAATCAATCGAGTTAGCTTCAAATCAATGCGAAGTGGAACGCTTAGCTTCAAATACATGAGAAACAAATGGTTTAGCTTCAAATACTTGTTATATACATGATTTAGCTTCAACTGCATACGAAACAAACGCTTTACCTTCAAATCGAAGCGAAACACATTATTTAGGTTCAAATCAATGCGAAATAGACGGCTTAGCTTCAAATAGATGAGAAACAAATGATTTATCTTCAGGTAATTGCGATATAAGTGATATAGATTCAAATGCAGTCGAATCAATCGAGTTAGCTTCAAATTAATGCGAAGTAGGAGGATTATCTTCAAATCCATGCGAAACAAATGGTTTAGCTTCAAATACTTGTGATATACACGATTTAACTTCAAATGCAGGCGAAACAAACGAGTTAGCTTCAAATCCATGTCATACACACGATTTAGATTTAAATCAATGCGAAGTAGAAGGCTTATCTTCAAATCCATCCGAAACAAATGGTTTAGCTTCAAATACTTGTGATATACATGATTTAGCTTCAACTGCATGCGAAACAAACGTGTTAGCTTCAAATCCAAGCGAAACACATGATTTAACTTCAAGTCAATGCGAAGTTGAAGGCTTTGCTTCAAATCCACGCGAAGCGAATGGTTTAGCTTCAAATACTTGTGATATACATGATTTATCTTCAAATACAGGCGAAAAAAGGAGTTAGCTTCAAATCCATGCGAAACATATGATTTAGCTTCAAATCAATGCGAAATAAACGGCTTAGCTTCAAATACATGAGAAACAAATGATTTATCTTCAGATAATTGCGATAGAAGTGATATAGATTCAAATGCAGTCGAATCAAGCGAGTTAGCTTCAAATTAATGCGAAGTAGGAGGCTTGTCTTCAAATCCATGCGAAACAAATGGTTTAGATTCAAATACTTGTGATATACATGATTTAACTTCAACTGCAGGCGAGACAAACGAGTTAGCTTTAAATCCATGCGATAGAAACGTGTTGCTTCAATTCCATGAGAAACACATGACTTAGCTTCAAATCATATGCGAAATAGAAGGCTTAGCTTCAAAACCAATGCGAAACAAATGGTTTAGCTTCAAATACTTGAGATGTACATGATTGAGCTTCAAATGCATGGGAAGCAATCGAGTTAGCGTCAAATCCATGCGAAACAAACGAGATAGCTTCAATTCCATACGAAACGCATGATTTAGCTTCAAATCAATGCGAAATAGAAGGCCGATTTTCGAATCCATGCGAAACAAATGGTTTAGGTTCAAATACTTGTGATATACACGATTTAGCTTCAACTGCATGCGAAACAAACGTGTTAGCTTTAAATCCATGCGAAACACATGATTTAGCTTCAAATCAATACGAAATAGAAGGCTTAGCTTCAGAAACAATGCGAAACAAATGGTTTAGCTTCAAATACTTGAGATATACATGATTGAGCTTCAACTGCATGCGAAACAATCGTGTTATCTTGAAATGCAGGCGGAACACATGATTTAGCTACAAATCAATGCGAAGTCGAAGGCTTAACTTCAAATCCATGCGAAACGAATGGTTAGCTTCAAAAACTTCTGATATACATGATTTTGCTTTAACTGCATGCGAAACAAACGAGTTAGCTTCAAATCCATGCGAAACAAACGAGTTAGCTTCAAATCCCTGCGAAACTCATGATTTAGCTACAAATCAATGCGAAATAGAAGGCTTAGCTTTAAAACCAATGCGAAACAAATGGTTTAGCTTCAAATACTTGTGTTACACATGATTGAGCTTCAGCTGCATGCGACACAATCGAGTTATCTTGAAATCCATGCGGAACACATGATTTAGCTACAAATCAATGCGAAGTAGAAGGCTTAGCTTTAAATCCATGCGAATCGAATAGTTTAGCTTAAAATACTTGTGATATACATGATTTAGCTTCAACTGCATGCGAAACAAACGAGTTAGCTTCATATCAATGCGAAGTAGAAGGCTTAGCTTCAAATCCATGCGAATAAAATGGTTTAGCTTCACATACTTGTGATATACATGATTTAGCTTCAACTGGATGCGAAACAAAGGAGTTATCTACAAATCCATGCCGAACACATGATATAGCTACAAATCAATGCGAAGTAGAAGGCTTAGCTTTAAATCCAAGCGTAACAAATGGTTTAGCTTCAAATACTTGCGATATACATGATTTAGCTTCAACTGCATGCGAAACAGGTGGTGCGATACTTTCCACTGGATTTGGCGTGAGCTTGTACCAGGTGCCGTGGATACGGTAAGTTGGAGGTATTAGTTCGTTGCACGTTTTCCGTGTTCCTGTTTTGACCAGGATTCTGTTTTTTTGGTGTTAAAAATAAAGAGTTGTTTCTGTAAGATACAGGAAGTTCGTCGAAGCAGTCCTTGGTCTTTCTCAGGGAGCACTGTACTGGCACACATTTAATTATGTGTATGACTTCTCCGGCTGGGAGGGCCATGTATCCTGGTTCTTTGGTGATAGTGGCTGCTACTTCTGCTGGTGAGATATGAACTAAGGAAATTATGTTTCTCAAGATTTGCTGTTCAAGCTGGCATTTTTGTTTCATGGTGTCCTTATATAATGACACTATCTGAGACTTGATATGTCTTTCGACATAAACGAACTTGGTATTCACGTAAGTGAATATGTCGAGATTGTTCGTTTGGTGCTTTGTTGCTGATTTAAACCTTCCTTCCTTGTCCGTTTCCAGGATTAATAATTTCGGGTGCTCGGTTTTTTCGAGCGTGTAGCCGCATGCTTGCGTTCGGCCAGTGCTGGTCAAGGCGAATGCTGTATCGCCGGACGTTACCGAATATAGAGAGGCAAGATTCGAATTTTTGTTAGATACCTTTATCGCTCGGCCTTCGAACAACACGTTATAATTGCTCATTTTGCAGGGATCTTCAGGGAGGCTGGTCCAATACGTGTAACCGTCTTCGGAATCCATACAGTACTCCTTGTCCAGTGGGCATCGTTGGCCGCCGGGCAGGTACAAGGTATTGCTGGATAGCTTGATCGACGCCTGGAAGGTTTTTATTGTCACCTTTATGACTGATTGGACCACCACATTATCCCAGGTACCGTATGGGTCGCTGTACGCCGTTCCTCTACAGGTACCGTCTTGTTGTATTGATCCGGCTAACGTGAAGCCTCGCGTCGTGGTGCTATTTCTTTTGATACCTACGATTTGACCAGTAGGTGGGAGGGGCAGGATTCCTGACTCGTGCATGGCCTTGCAGACGTCCCTCGGGGTGTCCAATATGTACTGGTGTCGGCCGTTATGTACCACGGATGTATGCGAATGCATACCGCAATAGTAGACAGTCCGATCAATCTCTACCTTGCATTGGAATGTCGGAACGTCCTTAAACTCGATCAACTGGAGCAGCTGGATTGTGAGGTTCGTAGTTATTGGCTTTGAGTGCGTATATTCGCATTTAGGCGAGTCCACGGTTGAAATTGTGGTTGTATTTAGAGTAGGGCTATTGCAGTCATAGCCTATCAATGCGTTGGTTGGACGTAGGAGAAAGAATACTGAGAGTATCGTTGCGGTCTTCATGGTGTCTGCTCTGGTTGTAGACTGATGGTTGTCGCTGAGTTCTCCGGCTGTTCTATATACGATATTTCGCTTATCGTTCGCGATAAGGGTCGGTGGGGGTGCGTGACTCACTAGGTTTATATGCTGACGCGGCGCATGCTTAAGTTTATCCGTGTGAACAATTTTCGTACCTTTCTTCATTCTTATCTTAACATTCCTATCACCCGTACATTCGATCACGGTGAACGGTCCGATATACTCGTCGTCAAATTTATCGCGTTTGGGCTGCTTAAGCAGGTATACCCTGTCTCCGACGATAAAGGACCGTGCGTTGGTTTTTCTATCGTAATATTGTTTTGATCTGTTCTTAGCGGAAGTAAGATTATTTCTGGCGTCTGTTAGGGTCTCAGAAATTTTTGTTTGTAGTTTCTCGAGATAGGCTGTGTAAGATTCGTCCGATGAATCGTGTATTATTGGATTTGCTGACGGGGTTCGCGCTAGAGTGCCGAATACCAGTTCATGTGGAGTGTAGAGAGTGCCCTCGTGAACACTCGTATTGTAAGAAAACATTGCATGTGGGAGCCACTCGTCCCAATCGGTCCTGGATACATATTGTTTCAAATATTCCGTCAACACATGATGGGATCTTTCTATGGAACCATTACTCTGAGGCCGGAATGCCGTCGTCTTAAATTGCGTAATTCTAAACCGTTTTGCGATGTTCTTCATTAATGAGCTCAGGAAGTTCGCTCCCTGATCTGTCAGAATTCCCTTAGGAGCCCCGAATCTACAGATGAAATCTTTGATAAAGGCATCCGCGATCTCAATCGCGGTCGCGTTGTGCAGCGGGAGGGCAAGGGAATATTTGGTGAGGAGGTCCTGTATCGTTAGAATATACGTGTGATTCTTTGAGGATGTTGGGAGGGGACCTACGATATCCATTGATATCTTTTCGAATGCTTTTCCGGGTGTGTCAGTGATGGTCATTGGTTGTCGCGTTTTGACTCTGACTAGTTTTTTCCTTTGGCAAGTTTCGCAGTTGTTTATGAATTCGGTCACGTCTTTTTTCAATGTGTTCCAATAATACTTCTCGCGGATTCTTTTGTACGTTTTTGTTATCCCTTTGTGTCCGGCAAAGGAAGAAATATGGTTTTCTTTTATGATAGGAAGTCGTTCGTTCTCCGTCGGTATGACGACTTGGTTTGCGCATGCAAAGAATTGGGTATTCGTGGTCGCGAATGTATCGATGATTATTCTGTAGATAGTGTGCCATGGAATGTCGTCTATGTTCGTCTTCGATATGCTAAGTGAATCTAACTGTAATTCGATCGTCACGTCTAGTATTGAGGCAAAAAGTTCAAGCAGATCGTCGTATGTCGCGGTATGGTGTGGTGATGTTTTTATCGGGAGCAAGAGTAGGTTTTTAGTGCCGATTTTCATCACCCTGGTCCGGCAGAGCGTTAATTTCAAATCTTTCGGGATCTTTCCGGCCCTGAACAGGTCGACGGCGCCCGGGTCTAATGGTTGGCCGCTGGTTGTTACAAATACGGCGAGATTGTCGTTTCGCATGACTAGTCTATCTCTTGTGATCGTTATGGTCCTTCCTTTTGGGGAGGCTGGAGCGTTGTGACTATCGAATATATTTTCATCCTCGTCTGTATCCGTTTCTGTGTCGGTGTTTGGACTCGAGGTTTGTTTTCTGTTTGAGGGAGAGGATAGCGGTGTGTTTTCCGTCGGAGGGGAATTCCCTCGTGACGTGGCGGGTTGCGGCGATGAGGAGCGGGAATGCAACCGGTCCGACTCGGATGTTGTAGGGGAATCTATCGCTGCCGGTCTTGATCCGAGGATCGGGGAACGGGCAGGTTTTCTAACGCTATCGAATATAGTTGATGAATCTGAGGAAAGTGGAAGTACTGTCGCGGGATTCCTAGACAACGCGTCCGCGTTGAGGTTCGTTTTTCCTGCCTTGTAGATTACCGTATAGTCAAATTCTGCTAATTTTAATCTCCATCTGAGTAATCGTGATGTAGGATCCTTCACGGAATTCATCCAGACCAGTGGACGATGGTCTGTGATCAAGCTGAATTTCCTGCCGTAGATATATGGTCTAAAATATTGGGTGCAGTAAATAATCGCGAGGCATTCTTTCTCTATTGTGGAGTAATTTAGTTCTGCCCCGTGCAATAATCGGGATGCGTAGGCTATCGGGCGGTCTTTCCCGATTTCGCCCTGGCTCAATATTCCACCTATCGCGTATCCGGACGCGTCTGTAGTTATTTTAAAATCTTTTCCGAAATCGGGGTACTGGAGGAGTGGCTCGGTGGTTAGGATTTCACGGAGAGTATTAAACGCCTTCTCCTGCTCTACGTTCCATACGAACTTAGTATCCTTTTTGAGAAGTATTGTGAGTGGTTTCGATATTTGTGAAAATTTGGGTATGAAACGTCTGTAATATCCCGACAGACCCAGAAATTCTCTTAAGTTTTTTAATGTTTTCGGACGCGGGAATCGTCGCACGGCCTCGATTTTCATCGGGCATGGTTTTACGCCGTCTTCGCCAATTATATGGCCCAAATACGCTACCTCTCGATGCAGAAATGAACACTTCGACGGCTGGAGTTTTAGATTTGCTTGTCTAAGTCTATCCGCGAGTTTGTTAAATTTTGTGGCGTGCTCCGACAAGCTTCGCGCGTATATGACGATATCATCTAGGTATACAAAGAGTTCAGTGCCTTGGAGGCCGGTTAGTACGTTATCCATTAGCCGTTGAAAAGTTGCGGGCGCGTTTCGAGGGCCGAATGGCATTCTTTTATATTCGTAGTGGCCGTATGGCGTTGAAAAGGCCGTTTTTTTCGCATCGTCCGGGTGCATCTCGATCTGGTGGAATCCACTCGCAAGATCGAAAACGCTAAAATATTTGGCGCTGCCCAACTGGTCTAAAATTTCGAGGATACTGGGCAGCGGATATGCGTCGGGCACCGATTTTTCGTTGAGCGCGCGGAAGTCTATTACCATCCTCCACTTCTTGTTCCCCTCTGCATCTGCCTTTTTGGGCACGATCCAGAGTGGACTGTTGTAAGGAGACTTTGAAGGAGCAACAATGTCCTGTTCGAGGAGTTCCCTCATTTGTTTGTTTATCTCCTCTTTGTGTATCGGTGGATATCTGTACTGTTTTACGTGAACCGGAGAATTGTCAGTCGTAGCGATTCGGTGCCGCACCGCATTTGTTTTGCCGAGGCGCTCCTCGGGGAGGTGGAAGAGGTCTTCATTGCATTCCAGCAATTGTTCTACATGTAATTTTTCTTCTCCGCTGAGGTGATCGGTGCTAATGATGCCCTTGATCTTCTCGTAGCGGGAATTTATTGTATTTAGGTTGAATATTGAAGCGGAATTAGAATTCGAATTGTTTTTAGGGTTTGAGAAAAATTTTTGCGGAATGGCGGTGTCCGACAACTCCTCCACCTCTGCCAGCTCCATTTCCGGCGTAGCAAAGGTTATGGATTCGCTATTAGTGTTAACACAACGCACAATCGCTTGTCCGTCGGAGTTTCTTGCGAGACAGTGCGGGAGGAAAACTCCCTTTGAAACTTCACGACGGCTGAGGTAACCGAATTCCGGTCCGGTCACCTTTACCCTTATTAATGTAGCAGTTCGCGGTTCGACAACGATTTTGGATTGCGTCGTGAAAGGAAACTCGTTTCCCTGCCACGATACGCTTTCTTTCTTGTATGAAATCTCCGCGCCTTGCGATAGAAACGCAGAACCCAAGATACCGTCCGCTGAGATTGGAAAGGTTTCGGAAACCACGTGAAATTCTACTTCCGCGTTTGCAATGGATATTGACGTCGTGCCTAGTGTGGTGACGGACTCGTCCGTTATCCCGGTGATATTAATAGCGTTGCTCACGTTGACGATCACATCCGACTTTAATTGTGATACCTTGATGATATTAGGCTCGGCGCCGGTGTCTATCATCAACTTGGCCGCTTTGATTAATTCCGGGGGAGACACCATTACGTGTGGGACCGCGGAGGCTGGACGGAGATTTATCCGCGCGATTCTCCCGTCTCTGCTGTCTGTTCTTCGCTCGCGATCGGCGTCACTCGTTGAAAATTTCTGTTTCCCTCCCGACGATTGTCCGACATGGTCGGGAGGTTCTTCCCGTTTCCCGACGGTTGTTGTTCGCGAATCTTATTGTTGAATTCACGCTTGCGGCATTCGTGAATATCATGGCCGGGCGTCTTGCAATAATTGCAAAACCTTTGAGCGTTGCTCGCGTGATTCGGCCGAGATTGTTCTCGCGGTTGATCTCGATAATTGTTATCGCGTCGATATTCGTAGCGCGGCGAAGGACCGGATGTGTATTGTTTACGAGGCGAGTAATCGTGGCCGAAGGCGCGCTCGCGCCGGTCTGTGTAATGGCGCGCCGGTGATTCATAGTCGCGTCGGCGCATCGATAAATCGTAGTCGCGTTGACGCGTTGATGAGTCATAGTACCCTGAACGCGTATCGCCCGAACTGTTTATATACAAACTCCCCGGGTCGGCGAAACTAAATCCTCTGTTATTATAAGGTGAGGGTGACCGATTCCTCGACAGGAAGTTTCTGTTCTCCGTCCTCGGACTGTTTATACCGTTTGAAAAGCGGACCCTTCGACTGTTTATATCACCGTACCGTTTCAAGTCCAGTTCCAACTGTTTGAATGCTCTCACGGATTCGTCAAAAATATCCTCCATATGTTTATGTCCAACCGCACGCAGTTCCGTTCGTATGTTAGGAATTAACCCGTCTATAAAACAATCACGCGCAAAGTCGTCGATCTCGCGGTTGTCGGCCTGGTCCGGGAGGCAATTGATGATCGCCCCGTGTAGATCTCTAACTCGGTTTATGTAGGTAAAAATGTTTTCACGTTCACCCATGTAAATGTTGGCTAGCTCGCCCTGGTAGTGTTGGATTTTATGCTGCGCGCCGAATAGCATTTTTAAACGTTCGCATAGTTCCGACACGGTATCGAAGTGGCGGAATTCTACCACGGACAAAGCGTCTCCGCGCAATTTACCGATAATTAGTCTTACCAGGCTGCGTTCCGAGTGCGAGGGTACTAACGATCTCGCGTGAGTGCACGCGCGCGTAAATTGAAGTACCGGTGGTTGCGTACCATTAAACATCGGGATCATATCGGCTGCGGATTTTAATGTTAGCTGATTGTCTTCAGCTTCGCGGGAGTCGTAATACGGTCGATGCGTTGATTGAACCCGAGTCGGTGGTTCGAAAGCCGGGTTTGCCGGTCCCGCGGTTCGTGAGTTTCCCACCGTTAATTTTTCGATTTGTTCGCGGAGTCTCGCGTTTTCGATCGCCATTTCGTCGCGATCTTTATCTATTTCCGCCTGCGCCTGCATTTGTTGCGATTCTATTAACATACGCTTTTTATCTAGGCTGCGCGATTGTTCCATGAGCCGTTGCTCTTTATTTATCAAGGTTTTTTGTACCGCGGCGAGTTCGTCTTGCGATAATTGTTTTCCTTCTAAATTATGCGATTTCGACCGCGTTCCGTCCGCTGGGCTGGCGAGCATGGCGATTGGCTTATCAGATCCCACCGCTGCCACCAAATTGTTACGTCCCGCGCGTGATTTCCCGCAAAATATATATAATTCCGCGAGAGCGCGAGATTTACGTGTAACGATTAAATTGATCTGCCTTTAGTCCACGCGACGCGTACCGTTCGCGTATAACAGGGTATCGCCTACTCGCGAACACAGGGACAAAATACGCGGGCTCTTACTGTGATAGGCAGGTCCTGCTGCCGGGAAGGCTCGTTCGCTCGCTTCTCGTACGCCGCTCGTCTCGGATCTCCTGCCGGGATTCTGCTTGGGCTGTACGTTGATTTCGGGATGTCGATCTCGATCAGCTCCGTCCAAGGATAGAGGTGGCGTTGACGAGGTGCGCGGTATTCGCGGATGATCTGGATTTCTTCGCGGTACGCGAGATCGCCCGTAACTGAATCTATTCGCGGTTTATGGCTGATTATGCTGATTTCTTGACTTCGATGCTTTACCCGCGTTTCGTAAGGGATCTGAGCGTATAGATGGACGAGTCTCTTCAATTGAGCTCTGCGCCCAGACTGACGCGGCATATGTGATACTAATGCTAGTTAATAATTAATCATTTATCTGCTCTGTCCGGTGGCGTACAGGACTTGTGGTGAAAGCCCGGTACATACGCTTTCTGGACGGATTTAGTTAGAGCAACTTCGGTGGCGTGCAGGACTTGTGGGGAAAGCCCGGTACACACGCTTTCTGAAGTTGTAATTCGAAATGCGGTGGTAAGTCTAATAATAATAGGAACTAGGATCGCAGAGGTATGTTGAATGAATTACGTTCACTGCTTCTAAATTAAGATGTATATTCTAATTAAATTGGCTTAAGTTACAGAGCCTTAATACTAACGCAAGAAGATTGGACTTGGAAATCAGAATCGAAATTGAATTGGAATAAGAAGAACTTGACGATCGCGGACGACCGGACTTCTGATCAAGAAGTACGACTAATACTGGTCGAATTCCGGAACGAGAGTGATCCTGCCGGAGGCTGCATTGAACTCTTTCGATTCATGGCCGCTGGTCCGCCTGGCGGGGGTAGTCCGGTGGAGGGGCGTCCGCCATGGTGGTGGATGGCGCTGGAGAGGGGATGCCGCGTTCAGCGGGATGACGTAGTCCCAGTCCACGCGCTTTTTACGGTACTTAGAAATATTCGCTTGTTCTTTAGAGAGTATAATAATGTGGTTATGCTAACTTATTATATGGTTCGTTATAAGGTAGATATCTGCTAACTTATGCTATGGTCGGTTACGATACGTTTAGGCTAATTCGGTTAACCTACGCTTATATACTAGTTTGCGCGGTAACACACACACACATTCATGCACAACCACGCTCTTATATACTAATACAAACGTCGGAGGACGTCACATTAGCTTCAGATTCATGCGAAATACACGAATTAGCTTTAAGTCAACGCGAAACATACGATTTAGCTTCAATATCATGCGATATACACGATTTCGCTTCAAATTCGTGCGAAATAGCGATTTTAAACAAACGATTTAACTTCAAATTCATGTGATATGAACAATTTAGCTTCAGATTAATGCGAAATACACGAATTAGCTTTAAATCAACGCGAAACATACGATTTAGCTTCAATATCATGCGAAACACACGATTTCGCTTCAAATTCTTGCGAAATAGCGATTTTAAACAAACGATTTAGCTTCAAATTCATGCGAAATGAAAAATTTTGCTTCAGATTCATGCGAAATACACGAATTAGCTTTAAATTGTTACGTCCCGCGGCGTCGTTTCCCGAAAAATATATATATTCGCACGAATACCGCGGATCAAGACGTACGTTGCAAACCTTTGGGTACACACGCGACTCGTACGTTCGGTGTATTACCGGGATCTCATGCGTTCGCGAATAGGCGGTTTACAAAAGGCACTCACCGGACGGTCTAGTACATCGGGTCGATAGACCGGGCGACCTCGAGGGCTCGGAGTGCGGCTCGCTTCAAGATGAACGTCGTGTAGCGCCTTCGACGCGGGTCTCCCTTCGCGTAGACTGGAGGGTAGGACGTGGTATCGTCTATGTCGATCGGACGGGGCTCGCTCCACTGGACCAGCTCGACGTATGGATGTCTCACGGCTCGCTGAAGCTGGGCGATGATACGGGCCTCGTAGTTTCGTTGGCGGTCGAATCTCCGTGAGCCGTCAGCGATCGCGCTGGTTTTTCGGCAAAGCTTCCGAAGCTGATATTTACGACCGGCGCGTTTTGGCATGGGGAGCTTATGTCGCTTAGAAGGACTGTTGTCAGGTTCCAACCGAAAGCCTCAAGTCTCTATACCGAGCATTCAGGGTGAGCTCCGTGCGTATATTAACTTGGCAGTCAGAAAGGGTTTAGACAACCGTTCGACCATAGGCGACACTCGTTTCCTTTGCCGTGAAGAAGTTAGGATTGAAGATTGAAGGGTACGACAATAACTAAGTATTAAAGAATATATTCAAGATTAAGATACACTTAGACTCCTAATATTAACTACGACTGGGAGTAGAGTTGAAATAGTAAAGTGCGGGGAGGTCTCCAGAGGAAGTCGTTCCTCGGTGGAGCTGGGAGTAGAACTGACGATCTTCGCTGGTGCTCTGACCTCCTTCGGTTGTGGGGGCGCTGCTGCTCCGGGGAGGTACGAGTGGGGCGTACCGTGTGGTGGGGAATCCTCCGGAGTGGGGATGCCGGGGAATGCTGGTGAGTCGGCTAGTGGAGCGCGTCTTTGGTGTTCTATAGCTAACGCTTGCACACGTCTTACGGTATTACGCATATGGTAACATCAGTGGAAGAGTCGGTAAACGCTTGAACGCTTCTTATGGTATTACTCGTATGGTAACGTTGGTGGAGGTGTCGGTAATGGGTTGAACGGTAGGATGGGTATCGGGAGAGCGTAGGATAGGGGCTCGAATGTAGTATATCTTCCTATAACTAGTTCGGGTTAATATATATAATCTATGTTCTTATGGCTAGGTCGATTTGAAGGCCCGGGCCTGAAAAGGGTGTCAAATTACGATGTAATTTGACACCTATTTCCAAAATTTTTCGAGCGCCCGGCGCTCGACCCGGCAAGACGTTGGCTTGCCGAATCCGCATTTATATGGTTACATCAATACGTCGGGAGACGTAACACCTCCCCCCCTGGGAGAAAGAAAAATGATGATAGTCATTTTTCTTCCTCGTCTGAGTCGGCGAGGAGAGACCGTTTCTTATACGATACGTATTTATCAGTACGCTCGATAGAGTTTTCAAAGTCGTTAGAGTTCTTTGTTTTTGAGTCCGTTTGCTCTTCCTTATCGACTATAACGCTTGTTAAAGGGATACACTCGGTCGTGGTACACTTGGGGGGCACTTCACTGACACTTTGTTTGTGCTTTAGGTAAAGGCAGAAGTGCGCCAGGGCACTCCACGATGCTGCGAGGAGCTGGAGACTCCACCTGTAGGCCGCGTGTAGAGCGATCCCGTTGAGGATTGTGTTGATGCAAAGTTTGATGATTCGTATGGCCAAGTATATTCCCATGAACCCAGCCATTATGGAGCCGAATTCGATGAAGGTGCCCCATATTTTCTTGCTAGTTGATTCTGCGATCTGTTTCAAGGTGTCCTCATCCATCAGATTGTGCAGTTTCACGGATCCGTCTGCGTACGATCTGCCTGATGCGCCTTGTGCCAGTGCATTTATTACTGCCATCTTTTCGATAGGGAACATGATGTGCTCATTAAGTTTTTGGATGTCTTCCTGTGTGTATATTCCGCCGGTAGCAAGATTTGTTGGGTCAATGTATTTCCATGTAGATGTTGTTATCGGCTGGAGTGGCGGAGGTGGTATACTCTCTACTGGTCGAGGCGTAATCTTGTACCATGCCCCGTGAATTTGGTAGATCGGTGGAATCAATTCGTTGCATACTCTTTTAGTGCCTGTTCTTGTGAGGATATGCGTGCGTGGTGTCAGGAAGAACGAATTGTTTCTATAGGTGACGGGAAGTTCGTCGTAGCACTCCTCTGTCTTCCTGAGGACGCACTGAACGGGTATGCACTTGACGACGTATATGGCTTCTCCGGCGGGAATGGCCATGTAACCGGGCTCTTTTACCAATGTTGTGGCGACTTCTGCCGGTGATATGTGGATTAGTGAGATAACATTTTTCAAGACCTGGCGTTCCAGTGCGCATTTTTGGTTGATGATGTCTCTATACATTGCGATGATTTGGGACCGGAGGTGCTTCTCGATATACACGAATTTCGTGTTTACATAAGTGAATATGTCCAGGCTATTGATCTTGGTTTTGGTAATTGATTTGAATTTTCCTTCTTTGTCTGTTTCTAGGAGGAGCAGCTTCGGGTGTTCGGTCCGGATTAGCGTGTAGCCGCAGATCTGCGTCCGGCCGGTGCTCGTGAGTGCGAATACGGTGTCGCCGGATGCCACTGTGTAAGTTGGAGTGTTGCTGTGGTTTGGTGTGAAGACTTTGGTAGATCTGCCATCGAAGAGGACTTCATATTTGTTGAAGGCGCACTGGTCGGTAGGCATGCTGTCCCAAAAGGTGAATCCGTCTTCCGGATCCGTGCAGTATTCCCTGTCGAGTGTGCACCGGTGTCCTGTGGGTAGGAGTATCTCATTGGTCGAGATTTTGGTTGAGGCGCTGAAGTTTTTGAGAGTGACTCTGATCACTGCTTGCACTATGACTTGGTTCCAAGTGCCGAAAGGGTCGCTATACGTAGTTCCGCCGCATGTTCCGTCCTGCAGAATGGAACCTGCCAGTGTAATACTTCTCGTGGTGGTGCTGTTGCTCATTAGTCCCACTAATTGGTTGTTGGGCGGTAGCACAAGTACGCCTGAGTTATGCATTGTTTTGCATATGTCTCTTGGAGTGTTGAGAAGGTACTGTTGGCGGCCGTTATTCACTACGGACATGTGGGAGTGCATGCCGCAATAGTAGATGGTCCGATCTATTTCAACTTTGCATTGGAAGGTTGTGGTCTCCTCGAAGTCGACTATCTGGAGGAGCTGAATACTGACGTTTTGGACTGTCGGTTCGGTATCGGAAAATTCGCAGAGCGGTTTGTCTACTGTGGAGAACATAGTCGCGTTTACGGTCGAACTTCCACAGTCGTAGCCTATCACTGCTGAGGCTGTACGTATGAGAGTGAAGATCAGAAGTGGTGCGGTCATGTTCATGTTGGCGGTGTTGGATGCAGACTGAGGGTTGTCTCGGAGCTCGCTCACTGTTTTATACCGGTGCTGTCCTATGTTCCGAGTGGTGGGGTTTGGGGTTTGGGGTGGGGGCGAACGCGTCTCTGTTACACTTTGCACTCTGAGGTGTCCTGTTGGGGCGTGTTTCAGTTTGTCCGTATGGACCACTCGCGAACCAGACTTATAGTTTATCCTTACATTTCTATCGCTTATACATTCCACAATTTCGTACGGGCCGGAATATTCGTCGTCGAACTTACTTTTACGCGGCTCTTTGAGTAGATACACATTGTCCCCGACGGAAAAGGATTGAGCATTCGTTTTCCTGTCGTAATACTTTTTAGAGCGATACTTTGCGGATTCCAAGTTCTCTCGGGCTTTCCCTACTGTTTCGGAGATTCTTGATCGAAGATTTTCTAAATATTTGTTGTATGACTCGTCTGACGAGTCGTGCATTGCGGTATTTGCTGAGGGAGTCCTAGCTATTGTACCGAAGACAAGCTCGTGAGGGGTGAACAGTGTGCCTTCGTGCGTACTCGTGTTATATGAGAAGGTTGCGAACGGCAGCCACTCGTCCCAGTTTCCCTTCGTTATGTACTGTTTCAGATATTCCGTTAAAACGTGGTGAGAACGTTCTACTGAGCCGTTGCTTTGGGGTCTGAACGCGGTTGTTTTGAATTGTGTGATCTTGAATCGCTTAGCTACATTTCTCATGAGAGAACTGAGGAAATTCGTTCCTTGATCAGTCAGTATACCCTTTGGCGCGCCGAAACGGCAAATAAATTCCTGGGTAAACGCATTCGCGATTTCTATCGCGTTCGCGTTTCTTAGTGGGATGGCTAGGGAGTATTTTGTGAGGAGGTCTTGGATTGTTAAGATGTAGGAGAAGTCGTTAGGTGAAGTGGGAAGCGGGCCTACAATATCCATTGAAACTTTCTCGAAAGCGCTACCGGGCGTGTCAGTTATCGTCATGGGTTGTCTTGTTTTAACGCGGACTAATTTTTTTCGTTGGCATGATTCACACGAATTTACGAATTCTTGGACTTCTTTTTTGAGTGTGGGCCAAAAATATCTTTCCCTGATTCTCCTGTACGTTTTCGTAATGCCTTTGTGTCCCGCGAAGGCTGAGTCGTGGTTTTCAGATATTATGGAGGATCGATCGTTGATCGGGGGTATCCGAACTTCGTTACCGCAGGCGAAAATTTGTGTGTTGGTGTTTGAAAATAGTTCTAAGAGAATTTTGTAAATGCTGATCCAGGGTGTCTCGTCTATTGATATCTTTGATATGCTAAAGGAATCGAGTTGTAGTTCGGTCACGACGTCCAGTATTGATCTGAGAGACTCTGTTATGTTTTCGTGCGAGGCCGCGTGATGTTTTGTGGATTTTATGGGGAGTAGGATTAATTTCTTCTTTCCGGAGTTCAATACTTTTGCCCTGGACAACGTTAGGTTTTCGAGTGGTGGTATTCTACCGGCTGAGAACAGATCTACTGCCCCGGGGTCCACGGGTTGGCCGTCCATTGTTATGAACGCCACCAGGTTATCGTCGCGCATAATCAACCGGTCGCGTGTATGCACGAACGTTCTTCTATTTGGTTTCGCGGGGTGGTTGTATTGTTCGAATATGTTCTCGCTACTGTCGGTTTCCGATTGTGATTCGGGGCTGGACGTGACTGCTCTGTCGGTGGGCGTGTCCACTGTTATCGTAGGAGAGCGAGGAGTGTGCGGAGGGGAATGGGCGGTTGGGGATTGGTGAGATGAAGGCGGGGCGTTGGGTGAAAATGGCAGATCTTTTCGTGAAGATGGCGGGCTAGGTGGCGGTTGGTTGGGGCGGGGAGTGGAAGGAACATTTCGCGATGGTGGCCGTCGGCCGAGGATTGGTGACGGGTTCTGTGGGGTGGGTGGAAGGGGTCGCGGTGGTCGTTTAACGGCGTCGAACATGTCGGAGGACCCAGAGCCGGAGGACATTGGAAGGGTGCTCACGGGGTTGCGTGAAAGCGCGTCTGCGTTTAAATTGGTTTTTCCTGTTTTGTAAGTGATCCGGTAATCGAACTCGGCCTGTTTCAGGCGCCAACGGAGCAGCCTGGACGTAGGGTCTTTGACTGAGTTCATCCACACGAGTGGCTGATGATCTGTGATTAGGTTGAATTTGTGGCCGTAGATGTATGGCCGGAAATATTGCGTACAGTAAATGATGGCTAGGCACTCCTTCTCGATGGTTGAGTAATTTAATTCTGCACCGTGAAGTAGGCGAGATGCGTACGCGATGGGACGATCTTTCCCCTGTTCTCCCTGGCTAAGAATGCCGCCTATGGCATACCCCGAAGCATCTGTTGTTATGTTAAATTCTTTAGAGAAATCTGGATACTGTAATAGCGGCTCCGTGGTCAACACCTCTCGTAACGTGTGAAAGGCGTTTTCCTGTTGTTGACCCCAAACGAACTTGGTGTCCTTTTTTAGCAGCGTGGTTAGTGGTTTCGAGATGTTTGAAAAGTTTTTGATAAACCGTCTGTAATAGCCCGACAGACCAAGGAACTCGCGAAGGCTCTTTACGTTTTTGGGTTTGGGGAATTCTTTGACCGCAATAATTTTCTGTGGACAGGGCTTAACTCCGTCCTCCCCTATTATGTGGCCGAGGTACGCTACCTCGCGGTGCAAAAATCCGCATTTTGACGGTTGTAGTTTAAGGTTCGCGTCCCGCAACCTTTGGGCAAGCTTGATGAACTTGGACTTGTGCTCTGATAAACTTCTCGCGTAGATAACTATGTCATCCAGGTACACGAAGAGCTCCGTGCCCTGGAGACCCGATAAAATATTGTCCATTAGCCTCTGAAAGGTGGCGGGGGCGTTCCGTAGGCCGAAGGGCATCCTTTTGAACTCGTAGTGTCCGTAAGGGGTTGAGAATGCCGTTTTCGCCGCGTCTTCGGGTTCCATTTCGATCTGGTGGAACCCGCTGGCCAAATCGAAAACGCTAAAATATTTTGCACTGCCGAGTTGATCTAAGATTTCTAGGATGCTTGGTAACGGGTAGGCATCCGGGATCGACTTTTCGTTTAAAGACCTGAAATCGACTACCATACGCCACCTTTTGTTCCCGTCGGCGTCGGGTTTCTTCGGGACAATCCACAAAGGGCTATTGAATGGTGACTTGGAAGGAGCTACGATATTTTGTTCCAACAGCTCCTTCATCTGGTTATTGATTTCCTCTTTGTGGATTGGAGGATATCTATACTGTTTTACATGTACGGGTATTTCGTCGGTTGTTATAATTTTATGTTTTACCGCGTTAGTCTTTCCCAGAGGCTCACCCGGGAGGTGGAAGACGTCGTGGTATTCGTAAATGATTTGGTCGACGTGTGATCTCTCCTCTTTGCTGAGATGACTCGTACTTATTATGTCGGTGATCTCTTTACGTCGCGAGTTAGGAGAGCTGGATTCGAAGTATTGAGCAACTGAATGAATTGAAATTGAATTGGTCTCGCGTGATTCCGCGGTATACTCGATGCCTTCCACCTCCTCCAGCTCCATGGTCGGCATGGGGAGGTCGACAGCCTTGTCCGAAGTGTTTACGCAGTTAACGAATGCTTTTCCGTTAGAGATTTTGACTAAGCAATGCGGCACCATCACGCCTGGTGTTAATTCGCATTTTCTAATGTAGCCTATTTCCGGGCCGGTGGCGTTCACCGCGATACACGCGCTCGCGCGTGGTCCGATAATACACCTATCTGCTGATAAAAACGAGAATTTATTTCCGTTCCAGACCAGGCTTTTGGTTCTGAACGATATCTCTGCCTCTCCCGAGAGGAATGCTGCTCCCAAAATTCCGTCCGCAGGAATTGGGAACGTATCAGGCACCACGTGGAATTCTACCACTGCGTTTGCTATGTTGACGGTGGTAGAACCCAGGGTTGCAACGCTTTCGTCAGTGATCCCCGATATATTAATACTATTCGCGACATCTACGACTATGCTTGGGTTAAGGAGCGATGCCTTGATTATATTCGGCTCGGCTCCAGTGTCGATCATAAATTTTCCGGTGGAAGGAAAGTCGGGGGACGAAACCATTACGTGTGGCACTTTGGTATCGGGGCTTAATGTGACTCGCGACACTCTTCCTCTGGTACAGTGTGTTCGCTCGATAACGTCCGGATCGATTGTGGGCGCGAGTTTTCGGTTACCTCCCGTCGCGGGTTCGGGTGAGACGGGAGGGGCCTCCCGTTTCCCTGCTGTTCGCGTATGCGGTTGTTGTACTCTCGCTTGCGACATTCGTGAATGTCGTGTCCCGGCGTCTTGCAGTAATTGCAAAATTTCTGCTGGTTTCGCGGGTATGAAGAGGAATTACCTTCGCGTCTGGGTGGAGGTATGTATACGTCGCGGCTTGGTGTGGCGTAATTGCTGCGCGGTCGTTCGTAAGAGTCGTTGGTGGGAACTCGACGGTCGGGCTGCGGTGGCGTATCGCGATAAGGTGAGCGCGGCGGTTCGTGGGAACGCGCCTCGCGGAATGGTGCGGGCGACGGTGACCGATATCGGCTTATCTCGGCGCGGATGTTTGGTCTGGTGTCGCGTTGGGTTTCGCCCCGGTTATCGCAGAACCGAACCTCGCGGATGTTATGCTTCTCGTATCTCACCTTATCGAGCTCTAGTTCCTTAAAGACGCTTATCGCTTCGTCATACACGCGGTGGAGAGGTTTATCTCTAAGGGGCCTGAGCTGCGACCGAATCGTGGGAACGGATCCTCGAATGAGGCAGTCCCTCGTGAAGTCATCTATTTCAAATATATCGGTGCGGCTTCTGTTGCAATCGATTATTGCATCGCGCAGATCTTTGACGCGACTAATGTAGTCTAATATGTGTTCGTTCGGACGCATGAAAATATTCGACAACTCTCCGCGATAGTGGTCGACAGTGTGGCATGATCCGAAAACGTTTTTCAATCTGTCGCAAACTCCCGAGACTGTTCTTATAGGCCAGTCTTCTATTGCGATGTATGCGCGTCCGCGTAATTTACTGACTATTAATTTTGCGAGAGTACCTTCCGCGTGTGGAGGAATCAGGGTCCTGGCTCGGAGGCACGTGCGAGTGAATTGGAGGACCGGCGGTTGAGATCCGTCGAACGTGGGTATGGATTCGGCCGCGGCCTTCAATGTTAGTCCGGAATTTTCTGGTTCGGGCATACTGCCTGTGTTCTGATTCGTTATTTCTGAGGCGCCCGAAGAAAGGGGGTTTTGTACGCGCGTTGCTTCGGTTTTTAAGATTTCGAGTTGTTCGCGTAATTGGACGTTCTCGTTGTGGATGGCTTCGCGGTCTAGGTCCATCTCTGACTGCGCTAGGGATACTTGAGATTGAAATTCCTCCTTTTTCCTCTCTAAGCTATTAGCTTGTTCTAGGAGGCGAGCCTCTTTATTAGCGAGGGTCTTCTGGATCGCGAATAATTCGTCCTGCGTTAACTGTTTGGACTTGAGGTCGTATGTTTGCGAGCGCGTAGAAACCGCTGGAGGATTCGCGGGCATCATGAGAGGTTTAGCGATCCCACCGCTGCCACCAAATTGTTACGTCCCGCGGCGTCGTTTCCCGAAAAATATATATATTCGCACGAATACCGCGGATCAAGACGTACGTTGCAAACCTTTGGGTACACACGCGACTCGTACGTTCGGTGTATTACCGGGATCTCATGCGTTCGCGAATAGGCGGTTTACAAAAGGCACTCACCGGACGGTCTAGTACATCGGGTCGATAGACCGGGCGACCTCGAGGGCTCGGAGTGCGGCTCGCTTCAAGATGAATCGAGCTTCAAATGATTTAGCTTCAAATTCATGCGAAACACATGGTTTAGATTCATAGATTCATATTCTTGCGAAACAGATGGTTTAGATTCAGATACTTGTGATAAACATGATCTAGCTTCAACTGCTTGCGAAACAAACATGTTAGCTTCAAATCCAAGAGAAACACATGATTTAAATTCAAATCAATGTCAAGTAGAAGGCTTAGCTTCAAATCCCAGCGGAACACATTATTTAGCTTCAAATTAATGCTAAGTAGATGGCTTGGTTACAAATTCTTGCGAATCAAATGGTATAGCTTCAAATACTTGTGATATACATGATTTAACTTCCGCTGCATGCGAAACAAACGATTTAGCTTCATACCTAAGGAGACACATGATTTAACATCAAATCAATGCGAAGTAGAAGGCGTAGCTTCAAATCAATGCGATCCAAATGGTTTAACATCAAATACTTGTGATATATATGATTTAGATTCAACTGCATGCGCAACAAACGAGTTATCTTGAAATCCATAAGGAACACATGATTTAGCTGCAAATTAATGCGAACTGGAAGGCTTAGCTTTAAAACCATACGAAACGAATTATTTGGTTTCAAACACTTGCGAATATAAGTGATATAGCTTCAAATGCAGGCGAAACAAAAGAGTGAACTTCAAATCCAAGCGAAACACATGATTCATCTTCAAATCAATGCGAAGTAGACGGCTTAGCTTCAAATCCATGTGAAACAAATGGTTCAGCTTCAAATAATTGTGATATACATGATTTAGCTTCAACTGCAGGCGAAACAAACGAGTTGGCTTCAAATCCAAGCGAATACATGACTTAGCTTCAAATCAATACGAAGCAGGAGGCTTAGCTTCAAATCCATGCGAAACGAGTAATTTATCTTCAAATACTTGCGAATATAAGTGATATAGCGTCAACTGCATGCGAATCAAACGAGTTGGCTTAAATGCAAGCGAATACATGATTTATCTTCAAATCAATGCGAAGTAGAACGCTTAGCTTCAAATCCATGCGAATAAAATGCTTAAGCTTCACATACTTGTGATATACATGATTTAGCTTCAACTGCATGAGAAACCAACGAGCTGGCTTCAAATTCATGCGAAACACATTATTTAGCTTCAAATCAATGCGAAGTAGAAGGCTTAGCTTCAAATCCATGCGAATAAAATGGTTTAGCTTCACATACTTCTGATATACATGATGTAGCTTCAAATGCAGGCGAAACAATCGAGTTAGCTACAAATCCATGCGAAACACATGATTTAGCTTCAAATTCATTCGAAACACATGGTTTAGCTTAATATTCATGCGAAACAATTGTTCAGCTTCAAATATATGTGATATACATGATTTAGATTCAACTGCATTCGAAACAAACGAGGTAGATTCAAATCCAAGCGAAACACATGATTTAGCTTCAAATCAATGCGCAGTAGAAGGCTTAGCTTCAAATCCATGCGAAACAAATGGTTCAACTTCAAATAATTGTGATATACATGATTTAGCTTCAACTGCAGGCGATACGAACGAGTTGGATTCAAAACCAAGCGAATACATGATTTTGCTTCAAATCAATACGAACTAGGAGGCTTAGCTTCAAATCCATGCGAAACGAATGAATTTCCTTCAAATACTGGCGAATATAAATGATATTGGTACAAATGCAGACGAAACAAACGAGTTATCTTCAAATCAATGCGAAACACGTGACTTGGCATCAAATAAATGCGTTGTAGAAGGCGTAGCTTCTAATCCATGCGAAACAAATGGTTCACCTTCAAATAATTGTGATATACATGATTTAGCTTCAACTGCAGGCGAAACAAACGAGTTGGCTTCAAATCCAAGCGAATACATGATTTATCTTCAAATCAATACGAAGTAGGAGGCTTAGCTTCAGATCCATGCGAAACGAATGATTTATCTTCAAATACTGGCGAATATATGTGATATTGGTTCACATGCAGGCGAAATAAACGAATTAGCTTCAAATCCATGCAAAACACATGATTTAGCTTCAAATTCATTCGAAACACATGGTTTAGCTTAATATTCATGCGAAACAATTGTTCAGCTTCAAATATATGTGATATACATGATTTAGATTCAACTCCATTCGAAACAAACGAGTTAGCTTCAAATCCAAGCAAAATACATGATTTAGCTACAAATCAATGCGCAGTAGAAGCCTTAGCTTCAAATCCATGCGAAACAAATGGTTCACCTTCAAATAATTGTGATATACATGATTTAGCTTCTACTGCAGGCGAAACAAACGAGTTAGCTTCAAATCCAGGGAAAACACATGATTTAGCTTCAAGTCAATGCGAAGTAGAAGGCATATATTCGAAACCATACGAATCAAATGGTTTTGCTTCAAATACTTGTGATATACATGATGTAGCTTCAAATGCAGGCGAAACAATCGAGTTAGCTACAAATCCATGCGAAACACATGATTTAGCTTCACATTCATTCGAAACACATGGTTTAGCTTAATATTCATGCGAAACAATTGTTCAGCTTCAAATATATGTGATATACATGATTTAGATTCAACTGCATTCGAAACAAACGAGTTAGCTTCAAATCCAAGCAAAATACATGATTTAGCTACAAATCAATGCGCAGTAGAAGCCTTAGCTTCAAATCCATGCGAAACAAATGGTTCACCTTCAAATAATTGTGATATACATGATTTAGCTTCTACTGCAGGCGAAACAAACGAGTTAGCTTCAAATCCAGGGAAAACACATGATTTAGCTTCAAGTCAATGCGAAGTAGAAGGCATATATTCGAAACCATACGAATCAAATGGTTTTGCTTCAAATACTTGTGATATACATGATGTAGCTTCAAATGCAGGCGAAACAATCGAGTTAGCTACAAATCCATGCGAAACACATGATTTAGCTTCAAATTCATTCGAAACACATGGTTTAGCTTAATATTCATGGGAAACAATTGTTCAGCTTCAAATATATGTGATATACATGATTTAGATTCAACTGCATTCGAAACAAACGAGGTAGCTTCAAATCCAAGCGAAACACATGATTTAGCTTCAAATCAATGCGCAGTAGAAGGCTTAGTTTCAAATCCATGCGAAACAAATGGTTCAACTTCAAATAATTGTGATATACATGATTTAGCTTCAACTGCAGGCGATACGAACGAGTTGGATTCAAAACCAAGCGAATACATGATTTAGCTTCAAATCAATACGAACTAGGAGGCTTAGCTTCAAATCCATGCGAAACGAATGAATTTCCTTTAAATACTGGCGAATATAAATGATATTGGTACAAATGCAGACGAAACAAACGAGTTATCTTCAAATCAATGCGAAACACGTGACTTGGTATCAAATAAATGCGTTGTAGAAGGCTTAGCTTCAAATCCATGCGAAACAAATGGTTCAGCTTCAAATAATTGTGATATACATGATTTAGCTTCAACTGCAGGCGAAACAAACGAGTTGGCTTCAAATCCAAGCGAATACATGATTTATCTTCAAATCAATACGAAGTAGGAGGCTTAGCTTCAGATCCATGCGAAACGAATGATTTATCTTCAAATACTGGCGAATATAAGTGATATTGGTTCACATGCAGGCGAAATAAACGAATTAGCTTCAAATCCATGCAAAACACATGATTTAGCTTCAAATTCATTCGAAACACATGGTTTAGCTTAATATTCATGCGAAACAATTGTTCAGCTTCAAATATATGTGATATACATGATTTAGATTCAACTGCATTCGAAACAAACGAGTTAGCTTCAAATCCAAGCAAAATACATGATTTAGCTTCAAATCAATGCGCAGTAGAAGCCTTAGCTTCAAATCCATGCGAAACAAATGGTTCACCTTCAAATAATTGTGATATACATGATTTAGCTTCAAATGCAGGCGAAACAAACGAGTTAGCTTCAAATCCAAGCGAAACACATGATTTATCTTCAAATCAATGCGAAGTTGAAGGCTTTGCTTCAAATCCATGCTAAGCGAATGGTTCAGCTTCAAATATTTGTGATATACATGATTTATCTCCAAATACAGGCGAAAAAAAACGAGTTAGCTTCAAATCCAAGCGAAACACATGATTTATCTTCAAATCAATGTGAAGTTGAAGGCTTTGCTTCAAATCCATGAGAGGCGAATGGTTTAGCTTCAAATACTTGTGATATACATGATTTAGCTTCAACTGCATGCGAAACAAACGAGTTAGCTTCAAAACCAAGCTAAACACATGATTTAGATTCAAATTCATGCGAAGTAGAAGGCTTAGCTTCAAATCCATGCGAAACGAATGATTGACCTTCAAATACTTGCGAATATAAGTGATATAGCCTCAACTGCATGCGAAACAAACGAGTTATCTTCAAATCCAAGCGAAACACATGATTTAGCTTGAAATCAGTGCGAAGTAGAAGGATTAGCATCAAATCCATGCGACCGAAATTATTTAGATTCATATACTTGCGATATAAGTGATATAGCTTCAAATGCAGGCGAAACAAACGAGTGAGCTTCAAATCCAAGCGTAACACATGATTCATCTTCAAATCAATGCGAACTAGACGGGTTAGCTTCAAATCCATGCGAAACAGATGGTTCAGCTTCAAATAATTGTGATATACATGATTTAGCTTCATCTGCTGGCGAAACAAACGAGTTGGCTTCAAATCCAAGCGAATACATGATTTACCTTCAAATCAATACGAAGTAGGAGGCTTAGCTTCAAATCCATGCGAAACGAGTGATTTATCTTCAAATACTTGCGAATATAAGTGATATAGCGTCAACTGCATGCGAATCAAACGAGTTGGCTTAAATGCAAGCGAATACATGATTTAGTTTCAAATCAATGCGAAGTAGAACGCTTAGCTTCAAATCCATGCGAATAAAATGGTTTAGCTTCACATACTTGTGATATACATGATTTAGCTTCAACTGCATGAGAAACCAACGAGCTGGCTTCAAATTCATGCGAAACACATTATTTAGCTTCAAATCAATGCGAAGTAGAAGGCTTAGCTTCAAATTCATGCGAAACGAACGACTGACTTTCAAATACTTGCGAATATAAGTGATATAGCTGCAAATGCATGCGAAACAAACGAGTTAGCTTCAAATTCATGCGAAACGCATGATGTAGCTTCAAATCAATGCGAAGTCGAAGGCTTAACTTCAAGTCCATGCGAAACAAATGGTTTAGCTTCAAATATTTGTGATATATATGATTTAGCTTCAAATGCATGGGAAGCAATCGAGTTAGCGTCAAATCCATGCGAAACAAACGAGATAGCTTCAATTCCATACGAAACGCATGATTTAGCTTCAAATCAATGCGAAATAGAAGGCCGATTTTCGAATCCATGCGGAACAAATGGTTTAGGTTCAAATACTTGTGATATACACGATTTAGCTTCAACTGCATGCGAAACAATCGTGTTATCTTGAAATGCAGGCGGAACACATGATTTAGCTACAAATCAATGCGAAGTCGAAGGCTTAACTTCAAATCCATGCGAAACGAATGGTTAGCTTCAAAAACTTCTGATATACATGATTTTGCTTTAACTGCATGCGAAACAAACGAGTTAGCTTCAAATCCATGCGAAAAACACGATTTAGCTTCAAATCAATGCGAAGTACAAGGCTTATCTTCAAATACATGAGAAACAAATGATTTATCTTCAGATAATTGCGATGTAAGTGATATAGCTTCAAATGCAGGCGAAACAATCGAGTTAGCTTCAAATCAATGCGAAGTGGAACGCTTATCTTCAAATACATGAGAAACAAATGGTTTAGCTTCAAATACTTGTTATATACATGATTTAGCTTCAACTGCATACGAAACAAACGCTTTACCTTCAAATCGCAGCGAAACACATTATTTAGGTTCAAATCAATGCGAAATAGACGGCTTAGCTTCAAATAGATGAGAAACAAATGATTTATCTTCAGGTAATTGCGATATAAGTGATATAGATTCAAATGCAGTCGAATCAATCGAGTTAGCTTCAAATTAATGCGAAGTAGGAGGATTATCTTCAAATCCATGCGAAACAAATGGTTTAGCTTCAAATACTTGTGATATACACGATTTAACTTCAAATGCAGGCGAAACAAACGAGTTAGCTTCAAATCCATGTCATACACACGATTTAGATTTAAATCAATGCGAAGTAGAAGGCTTATCTTCAAATCCATCCGAAACAAATGGTTTAGCTTCAAATACTTGTGATATACATGATTTAGCTTCAACTGCATGCGAAACAAACGTGTTAGCTTCAAATCCAAGCGAAACACACGATTTAACTTCAAGTCAATGCGAAGTTGAAGGCTTTGCTTCAAATCCACGCGAAGCGAATGGTTTAGCTTCAAATACTTGTGATATACATGATTTATCTTCAAATACAGGCGAAAAAAGGAGTTAGCTTCAAATCCATGCGAAACATATGATTTAGCTTCAAATCAATGCGAAATAAACGGCTTAGCTTCAAATACATGAGAAACAAATGATTTATCTTCAGATAATTGCGATAGAAGTGATATAGATTCAAATGCAGTCGAATCAAGCGAGTTAGCTTCAAATTAATGCGAAGTAGGAGGCTTGTCTTCAAATCCATGCGAAACAAATGGTTTAGATTCAAATACTTGTGATATACATGATTTAACTTCAACTGCAGGCGAGACAAACGAGTTAGCTTTAAATCCATGCGATAGAAACGTGTTGCTTCAATTCCATGAGAAACACATGACTTAGCTTCAAATCATATGCGAAATAGAAGGCTTAGCTTCAAAACCAATGCGAAACAAATGGTTTAGCTTCAAATACTTGAGATGTACATGATTGAGCTTCAAATGCATGGGAAGCAATCGAGTTAGCGTCAAATCCATGCGAAACAAACGAGATAGCTTCAATTCCATACGAAACGCATGATTTAGCTTCAAATCAATGCGAAATAGAAGGCCGATTTTCGAATCCATGCGAAACAAATGGTTTAGGTTCAAATACTTGTGATATACACGATTTAGCTTCAACTGCATGCGAAACAAACGTGTTAGCTTTAAATCCATGCGAAACACATGATTTAGCTTCAAATCAATACGAAATAGAAGGCTTAGCTTCAGAAACAATGCGAAACAAATGGTTTAGCTTCAAATACTTGAGATATACATGATTGAGCTTCAACTGCATGCGAAACAATCGTGTTATCTTGAAATGCAGGCGGAACACATGATTTAGCTACAAATCAATGCGAAGTCGAAGGCTTAACTTCAAATCCATGCGAAACGAATGGTTAGCTTCAAAAACTTCTGATATACATGATTTTGCTTTAACTGCATGCGAAACAAACGAGTTAGCTTCAAATCCATGCGAAACAAACGAGTTAGCTTCAAATCCCTGCGAAACTCATGATTTAGCTACAAATCAATGCGAAATAGAAGGCTTAGCTTTAAAACCAATGCGAAACAAATGGTTTAGCTTCAAATACTTGTGATACACATGATTGAGCTTCAGCTGCATGCGACACAATCGAGTTATCTTGAAATCCATGCGGAACACATGATTTAGCTACAAATCAATGCGAAGTAGAAGGCTTAGCTTTAAATCCATGCGAATCGAATAGTTTAGCTTAAAATACTTGTGATATACATGATTTAGCTTCAACTGCATGCGAAACAAACGAGTTAGCTTCATATCAATGCGAAGTAGAAGGCTTAGCTTCAAATCCATGCGAATAAAATGGTTTAGCTTCACATACTTGTGATATACATGATTTAGCTTCAACTGGATGCGAAACAAAGGAGTTATCTACAAATCCATGCCGAACACATGATATAGCTACAAATCAATGCGAAGTAGAAGGCTTAGCTTTAAATCCAAGCGTAACAAATGGTTTAGCTTCAAATACTTGTGATATACATGATTTAGCTTCAACTGCATGCGAAACAAACGAGTTAGCTTCAAATCCAAGCGAAACACATGATTTAACTTCAAGTCAATGCGAAGTTGAAGGCTTTGCTTCAAATCCACGCGAAGAGAATGGTTTAGCTTCAAATACTTGTGATATACATGATTTATCTTCAAATACAGGCGAAAAAAAGGAGTTAGCTTCAAATCCATGCGAAACATATGATTTAGCTTCAAATCAATGCGAAATAAACGGCTTAGCTTCAAATACATGAGAAACAAATGATTTAACTTCTGATAATTGCGATATAAGTGATATAGATTCAAATGCAGTCAAATCAATCGAGTTAGCTTCAAATTAATGCGAAGTAGGAGGCTTATCTTCAAATCCATGCGAAACAAATGGTTTAGCTTCAAATATTTGTGATATATATGATTTAGCTTCAAATGCAGGCGAGACAAACGAGTTAGCTTTAAATCCATGCGATAGAAACGTGTTGCTTCAATTCCATGAGAAACACATGACTTAGCTTCAAATCATATGCGAAATAGAAGGCTTAGCTTCAAAACCAATGCGAAACAAATGGTTTAGCTTCAAATACTTGAGATGTACATGATTGAGCTTCAATGCATGGGAAGCAATCGAGTTAGCGTCAAATCCATGCGAAACAAACGAGATAGCTTCAATTCCATACGAAACGCATGATTTAGCTTCAAATCAATGCGAAATAGAAGGCCGATTTTCGAATCCATGCGAAACAAATGGTTTAGGTTCAAATACTTGTGGTATACACGATTTAGCTTCAACTGCATGCGAAACAAACGTGTTAGCTTTAAATCCATGCGAAACACATGATTTAGCTTCAAATCAATGCGAAATAGAAGGCTTAGCTTCAGAAACAATGCGAAACAAATGGTTTAGCTTCAAATACTTGAGATATACATGATTGAGCTTCAACTGCATGCGAAACAATCGTGTTATCTTGAAATACAGGCGGAACACATGATTTAGCTACAAATCAATGCGAAGTCGAAGGCTTAACTTCAAATCCATGCGAAACGAATGGTTAGCTTCAAAAACTTCTGATATACATGATTTTGCTTTAACTGCATGCGAAACAAACGAGTTAGCTTCAAATCCATGCGAAACAAATGGTTTAGCTTCAAATACTTGTGATATACATGATTTAACTTCAAATGCAGGCGAAACAAACGAGTTAGCTACAAATCCATGTCATACACACGATTTAGATTTAAATCAATGCGAAGTAGAAGGCTTATCTTCAAATCCATCCGAAACAAATGGTTTAGCTTCAAATACTTGCGATATAAATGAAACAGCTTCAAATGAAGACGAAACAAACGAGGTAGTTTCAAATCCATGCGAAACATATGATTTAGCATCAAGCAATGCGAAGTAGAAGGCTTAGCTTCAAATCAATTCGAAACAAATGGTTTAGCTGTAAATACTTGTGATATACATGATTTAGCTTCAACTGCATGCGAAACAAACAAGTTTGCTTCAAATCCCAGCGAAACACATGATTTAGCTGCAAATCAATGCGAAGTAGAAAGGTTAGCTTCAAATCCATGAGAATCAAACGGTTGAGCTTCAAATACTTGTGATATACATGATTTATCTTCAAATGCAGGCGAAACAAAAGAGTTAGCTTCATATCCATGCGAAACAAATGCTTTAGCTTGAAATACTTGTGGTATACATAATTTATCTTCAAATGCAGGCGAAACAAAAGAGTTAGCTTCATATCCATGCGAAACAAATGCTTTAGCTTGAAATACTTGTGATATACATGATGCAGCTTCAAAAGCAGGCGAAACAAACGAGTTAGATTCAAATCCATGCGAAACACATGATTTAGATTCAAATCAATGCGAAGTACATGGCTTATCTTCAAATACATGAGAAACAAATGATTTATCTTCAGGTAATTGCGATATAAGTGATATAGATTCAAATGCAGTCGAATCAATCGAGTTAGCTTCAAATTAATGCGAAGTAGGAGGATTATCTTCAAATCCATGCGAAACAAATGGTTTAGCTTCAAATACTTGTGATATACATGATTTAACTTCAAATGCAGGCGAAACAAACGAGTTAGCTTCAAATCCATGTCATACACACGATTTAGATTTAAATCAATGCGAAGTAGAAGGCTTATCTTCAAAACCATCCGAAACAAATGCTTTAGCTTGAAATACTTGTGGTATACATAATTTACCTTCAAATGCAGGCGAAACAAAAGAGTTAGCTTCATATCCATGCGAAACAAATGCTTTAGCTTGAAATACTTGTGATATACATGATGCAGCTTCAAAAGCAGGCGAAACAAACGAGTTAGCTTCAAATCCATGCGAAACACATGATTTAGATTCAAATCAATGCGAAGTACATGGCTTATCTTCAAATACATGAGAAACAAATGATTTATCTTCAGGTAATTGCGATATAAGTGATATAGATTCAAATGCAGTCGAATCAATCGAGTTAGCTTCAAATTAATGCGAAGTAGGAGGATTATCTTCAAATCCATGCGAAACAAATGGTTTAGCTTCAAATACTTGTGATATACATGATTTAACTTCAAATGCAGGCGAAACAAACGAGTTAGCTTCAAATCCATGTCATACACACGATTTAGATTTAAATCAATGCGAAGTGGAAGGCTTGGTTTCAAATCCATCCGAATCAAATGGTTATGCTTCAAACACTTGTGATATACATGATTTAGCTTCAAATCTATGCGAAATAGAAGGCTGATCATCGAATCCATGCGAAACAAATAGTTTAGCTTCAAATAGTTGTGATATACGTGACTTAGCTTCAAATGTATGTGAAACAAAGGAGTTAGCTCCAAATCCAAGCGAAACACATGATTTAGCTTCAAATCAATTCGAAGTAGATGGCTTAGATTCAAATCCAAGCGAAACAACTGGTTTAGATTCAAATACTTGGGATATAAGTGAAATAGCTTCAAATGCATGCGAAACAAACGAGTCAGCTTCAAATCCATGTGAATCACATGATTTATCTTGAAATTCATGCGAAACACTTGGTTTAGCTTAATATTCATGCGAAACACATGATTTAGCTTCAAATACTTGTGATATACATGAGTTAGCTTCAACTGCATGCTAAACAAACGAGTTATCTTCAAATCAATGCGAAACACATGATTAAGCTTCAAATCAATGCGAAGTAGAAGGATTAGCATCAAATCCATGCGACACAGATTATTTAGATTCATATACTTGCGATATAAGTGATATAGCTTCAAATGCAGGCGAAACAAACGAGTCAACTTCAAATCCAAGCGAAACACATGTTTTAGCTACAAATCCATGCGAAGTAGAAGGCTTATCTTCGAAACCATGCGAAACATATGGTTTAGCTTCAAATACTTTTGATATAAATGATTTAGCTTTAAATTCATGCGAAACACATCGTTTGGATTCATATTCATGCGAAGCACATGAGTTAACTTTATATTCATGCGACACAAATTGTTCAGCTTCAAATACTTGTGATATACATGATTGAGCTTCAACTGCATGCGAAACAAAGGAGTTAGCCTCAAATCCGTGCGAAACACATGATTTAGGGTCAAATCAATGCGAAGAAGAAGGCTTAGCTTCAAATCCATGCGAATCGAATGGTTTAGCTTCAAATACTTATGATATACATGATTTAGCTTGAACAGCATGCGAGACAAACGAGTTAGCTTCAAATGCAAGCGAAACACACGATTTAGCTTCAAATTAATGCGAAGTAGGACGCTTAGCTTCAAATTCATGCAAAACGAATGGTTTAGCTTCAAATACTTGTGAATATAAGTGATATAGATTCAAATCCATGCGAAACAAATGACTTAGCTTCAAATCCAAGCGAAACACATGATTTAGATTCAAAATCAAGCGAAGTAGAATGCTTAGCTTCAAATCCATGCGAAACGCATGATTTAGCTTCAAATACTTTTTTTATACACGATTTGGCGTCACCTGCATGAATAATCAAAATAGGTTAGCTTCAAATCCAAGCAAAACGCATGATTTAGCTTCAAATCATTGCGAAGTAGAAGGCTTAGCTTCAAATCCATACGAAACACATGATTTAGCTTGAAATCAATGCGAAGTAGAAGGCTTAGCTTCACATCAATGCGAAACAAGTGGTTTATCTTCAAATTCCTGTGATACACATGATTTAGCATCAACTGCAGGCGAAACAAACGAGTTAGCTTCAAATCCATGCTAAACAAATGATTTAGCTACAAATCAATGCGAAGTATAAGGCTTAGCTGCAAATCCATGCGAAGCGAACGGTTTAGCTTCAAATACTTGTGATATACATGATTTAGCTTCAACTGCACGGGAAACAAACGAGTTAGCTTCAAATCCAAGCGAAATGCATGAATTAGCCTCAAATTCATGCGAAACACATGGTTTAGCTTAACATTCATGCGAAACAGGTGGTTTAGATTCAGATACTTGTCATAAACATGATTTAGCTGCATACTGCATGCGAAACAAACGAGTTAGCTTCAAATCCATGCGAAACGCATGATTTAGCTTCAAATGCTTTTTTTATACATGATTTGGCGTCATCTGCATGAAAAATCACACCAGTTAGCTTCAAATCGAAGTGAAACACATGATTTAGCTACAAATCATTGCGAAGTGGAAGGCTTAGCTTCAAATCCATGCGAATCAAATGGTTTAGCTTCAAATACTTGTGATATACATGATTTAGCTTCAACTGCATGAGAAACAAACGAGCTGGCTTCAACTCCAAGCGAAACACATGATTTAGCTTCAAATCAAAGCGAAGTAGAAGGCTTAGCTTCAAATTCATGCGAAACGAATGATTGACCGTCAAATACTTGCGAATATAAGTGATATAGCTTCAAATGCAGGCGAAACAAACGAGTTAGCTTCGAATACATGCGAAACACACGATTTATCTTAAAATCAATGCGAAACAGAAGCTTCAAATATTTGTGATATACATTATTTAGATACAACTGCATGCGAAACAAACGAGTTATCTTCAAATCCAAGCGAAACATATGATTTAGCTTTAAATCAATGCGAGGTAGAAGGCTTAACTTCAAATCCATGCGAACCGAATGATTAAGTTTCAAATACTTGTGATATACATGATTTAGCTTCAAATGCATACGAAACAAACGAGTTAGCTTCAAATCCAACCGAAACAAATGATTTAGCTTCAAATTAATGCAAATCACATGGTTTAGTTTCATAGCTTCATATGCTCGCTAAACAGATGGTTTAGATTCAGATAGTTGTGATAGACATGATTTAGCTTCAACTGCATGCGAAACAATCGTGTTAGCTTCAAATCCAAGCGAAACACATGATTTAGCTTCACATCAATGCGAAGTGGAAGGCTTGGTTTCAAATCCATCCGAATCAAATGGTTATGCTTCAAACACTTGTGATATACATGATTTAGCTTCAAATCTATGCGAAATAGAAGGCTGATCATCGAATCCATGCGAAACAAATAGTTTAGCTTCAAATAGTTGTGATATACGTGACTTAGCTTCAAATGTATGTGAAACAAAGGAGTTAGCTCCAAATCCAAGCGAAACACATGATTTAGCTTCAAATCAATTCGAAGTAGATGGCTTAGATTCAAATCCAAGCGAAACAACTGGTTTAGATTCAAATACTTGGGATATAAGTGAAATAGCTTCAAATGCATGCGAAACAAACGAGTCAGCTTCAAATCCATGTGAATCACATGATTTATCTTGAAATTCATGCGAAACACTTGGTTTAGCTTAATATTCATGCGAAACACATGATTTAGCTTCAAATACTTGTGATATACATGAGTTAGCTTCAACTGCATGCTAAACAAACGAGTTATCTTCAAATCAATGCGAAACACATGATTAAGCTTCAAATCAATGCGAAGTAGAAGGATTAGCATCAAATCCATGCGACACAGATTATTTAGATTCATATACTTGCGATATAAGTGATATAGCTTGAAATGCAGGCGAAACAAACGAGTCAACTTCAAATCCAAGCGAAACACATGATTCAGCATCAAATCAATGCGAAGTAGATGGCTTAGCTTCAAATCCATGCGAAACAAATGGTTTAGCTTCAAATACTTGCTGTTGAGGACTCATCAGATGGATGACGGAGATCCTCTGAATATTGCACTTGGTGCCGACTAACTCGAAGGACCACCCACTGTAGTCGGACTAAATGAAATGCTAGTACTCTATTTGTAACACGCAACCTAAACGTTACGCGTATCTCTCTATGTCTTCTGTTCTGTTCTGTCTGAAAGTCTAAGGTGTTCTCTTCTCAAGCTCTAAAAATGTTCTGTACCCTTCTGATGTTCTGTGCTTTCTGTCTGTCTGTTCCGTCTTTTCTGTCCCCTAGAGGACCGGAGTCATGCGTAATATCACCTCGGTCCTCCCTACTTCTCTTTACCTAGGGTGGGCGGCAAGGAATTACGGTCCAATCACTGCAATCCCAAATCCAGTGAGTCTGCCCCAAAACGGTGGGCCGGGAGTTAGGAGGGAGAGTGGCAAAATAACTCCTGCTAGACATCCCGCGCTGATGGGCCTACGTGCCCGAACAATGCCAGACCCAACCGTAATTGACTGGACCGTAATCAAGGACCAGGAGACGTTATGACGGTGCCGCATGTGCCCGGGAACGGCCCGGGACAGACCCATACCGTCCGGGTACCCAAGCACATGGCCCCTGCCATAAATCCTGGCCACTTGGCCGTAACACTTGCGATATAAGTGATATAGCTTCAACTGCATGCGAAACAAACGAGTTAGCTTCAACTCCATGCGAAACGCATGATTTAGCTACAGATCAATGCGAAGTAGAAGGCTTAGCTTCAAATCCATGCAAAACGAATGATTGACCTTGAAATACTTGCGAATATCAGTGTTATAGCTTCAAATGCAGGCAAACCAACGAGTTAGATTCTAATCGATGCAAAACGTTTGATTCAGCTTCAAATCAATGCGAAATAGAAGTATTAGTTTCAAATCCATGCAAATCCAATAGTTTAGCTTCAAATACCTGCGAAACAAATGATTTAGCTTCAAATCAATGCGCAGTAGAAGGCTTAGCTTCAAATCCATGCGAAACAAATGGTTCAGCTTCAAATAATTGTGATATACATGATTTAGCTTCAACAGCAGGCGAAACAAACGAGTTGGCTTCAAATCCAAGCGAATACATGATTTAGCTTCAAATCAATGCGAAGTAGAACGCTTAGCTTCAAATCCATGCGAATAAAACGGTTTAGCTTCACATACTTGTGATATACATGATTTAGCTTCAACTGCAGGCGATACGAACGAGTTTGATTCAAAACCAAGCGAATACATGATTTAGCTTCAAATCAATACGAACTAGGAGGCTTAGCTTCAAATCCATGCGAAACGAATGATTCATCTTCAAATACTGGCGAATATAAGTGATATGGGTACAAATACAGACGAAACAAACGAGCTATCTTCAAATCAATGCGAAACACGTGACTTGGCATCAAATAAATACGTTGTAGAAGGCTTAACTTCAAATCCTTGCGAAACAAATGGTTCAGCTTCAAATAATTGTGATATACATGATTTAACTTAAACTGCAGGCGAAACAAACGAGTTAGCTTCAAATCCAAGCGAAACACATGATTTAGCTTCAAATCAATACGCAGTAGGAGGCTTAGCTTCAAATCCATGCGAAACGAATGATTGACTGTCAAATACTTGCGAATATAAGTGATATAGCTTCAAATGCAGGCGAAACAAACGAGTTTTCTTCAAATCCATGTGAAACACATCATTTAGCTTCAAATTCATGCGAAACACATGGTTTAGCTTAATATTCATGCGAAACACATGGTTTAGATTCATATTCATGCGAAACAAATGGTTTAGCTTCAAATACTTATGATATACATGATTTAGCTTGAACAGCATGCGAGACAAACGAGTTAGCTTCAAATGCAAGCGAAACACACGATTTAGCTTCAAATTAATGCGAAGTAGGACGCTTAGCTTCAAATTCATGCAAAACGAATGGTTTAGCTTCAAATACTTGTGAATATAAGTGATATAGCTTCAAATCCATGCGAAACAAATGACTTATCTTTAAATCCAAGCGAAACACATGATTTAGATTCAAAATCAAGCGAAGTAGAATGCTTAGCATCAAATCCATGCGAAACGCATGATTTAGCTTCAAATACTTTTTTTATACACGATTTGGCGTCATCTGCATGAATAATCGAAATAGGTTAGCTTCAAATCCAAGCGAAACGCATGATTTAGCTTCAAATCATTGCGAAGTAGAAGGCTTAGCTTCAAATCCATACGAAACACATGATTTAGCTTGAAATCAATGCGAAGTAGAAGGCTTAGCTTCAAATCTATGCGAAACAAATGGTTTAGCTTCAAATACTTGTGATATACATCATTTACCTTCAAATGCAGGCGAAACGAACGAGTTAGCTTCAAATCCATGCGGAACAAATGATTTAGCTTCAAATCAATGCGAAGCAGAAGGCTTAGCTTCACATCAATGCGAAACAAGTGGTTTATCTTCAAATTCTTGTGATACACATGATTTAGCATCAACTGCAGGCGAAAAAAACGAGTTAGCTTCAAATCCATGCTAAACACATGATTTAGCTACAAATCAATGCGAAGTAGAAGGCTTAGCTGCAAATCCATGCGAAGCGAATGGTTTAGCTTCAAATACTTGTGATATACATGATTTTGCTTCAACTGCACGGGAAACAAACGAGTTAGCTTCAAATCCAAGCGAAATACATGAATTAGCCTCAAATTCATGCGAAACACATGGTTTAGCTTAACATTCATGCGAAACAGGTGGTTTAGATTCAGATACTTGTCATAAACGTGATTTAGCTGCATACTGCATGCGAAACAAACGAGCTAGCTTCAAATCCATGCGAAACGCATGATTTAGCTTCAAATGCTTTTTTTATACATGATTTGGCGTCATCTGCATGAAAAATCAAACCAGTTAGCTTCAAATCGAAGAGAAACACATGATTTAGCTACAAATCATTGCGAAGTGGAAGGCTTAGCTTCAAATCCATGCGAAACACATGATTTAGCTTCAAATCAGTACGAAGTAGAAGGCTTAGCATTAAAACCATGCGACACAAATTATTTATCTTCATATACTTGCCATATAAGTGATACAGCTCCAATTGCAGGCGAAACAAACGAGTGAGCTTCAAATCCAAGCGTAACAAATGATTTAACTTCAAATCAATGCGACGTAGAAGGCTTAGCTTCAAATCCATGCGAAACAAATGGTTTAGATTCAAATACTTGTGATATACATGATTTCTCTTCAGCTGCATGCGAAACAGTCGATTTAGCTTCACACCCAGGGGAAACAGATGATTGTACTTCAAATCAATGCGAAGTAGAAGCATTAGTTTCAAATCAACGAGAAACAAATGGTTTAGCTTCAAATAATTGTGATACACATGATTTGGCTTCAACTGCATGCTAAAAAAACGAGTTAGCTACAAATCCATGCTAAACACATGATTTAGCTTCAAATAAATGCGAAGTAGAAGGCTTAGCTGCAAATCCATGCGAAGCGAATGATTAAGATTCAAATACTTGCGAATATAAGTGTTATAGCTTCAAATGCTGGCGAAACAAACGAGTTAGCTTCAAATCCATTCGAATTACATGATGAAGCTTCAAATTAATGCGAAGTAGAAGGATTATTTTCAAACCCATGCGAATCAAATGGTTTAGCTTCAAATACTTGTGATATACATGATTTAGCTTCAACTGCATGAGAAACAAACGAGCTGGCTTCAAATCCAAGCGAAACACATGATTTAGCTTCAAATCAATGCGAAGTAGGAGGCTTAGCTTCAGATCCATGCGAAACGAATGATTTATCTTCAAATACTGGCGAATATAAGTGATATTGGTTCACATGGAGGCGAAATAAACGAATTAGCTTCAAATCCATGCGAAACACATGATTTAGCTTCAAATTCATTCGAAATACATGGTTTAGCTTAATATTCATGCGAAACAATTGTTCAGCTTCAAATATATGTGATATACATGATTTAGATTCAACTGCATTCGAAACAAACAAGTTAGCTTCAAATCCAAGCGAAACACATGATTTAGCTTCGAATCAATACGCAGTAGGAGGCTTAGCTTCAAATCCATGCGAAACGAATGATTGACTGTCAAATACTTGCGAATATAAGTGATATAGCTTCAAATGCAGGCGAAACAAACGAGTTTTCTTCAAATCCATCTGAAACACATCATTTAGCTTCAAATTCATGCGAAACACATGGTTTAGCTTAATATTCATGCGAAACACATGGTTTAGCTTAATATTCATGCGAATCAAATGGTTCAGCTTCAAATACTTGTGATATACATGGTTTAGCTTCAACTGCGTGCGAAACAAACGTGTTAGCTTCAAATTCAGTCGAAACACATGTTTTAGCTACAAATCCATGCGAAGTAGAAGGCTTATCTTCGAAACCATGCGAAACATATGGTTTAGCTTCAAATACTTTTGATATAAATGATTTAGCTTTAAATCACGCGAAACACATCGTTTAGATTCATATTCATGCGAAGCACATGAGTTAACTTTATATTCATGCGAAACAAATTGTTCAGCTTCAAATACTTGTGATATACATGATTTAGCTTGAACAGCATGCGAGACAAACGAGTTAGCTTCAAATGCAAGCGAAACACACGATTTAGCTTCAAATTAATGCGAAGTAGGACGTTTAGCTTCAAATTCATGTAAAACGAATGGTTTAGCATCAAATACTTGTGAATATAAGTGATATAGCTTCAAATCCATGCGAAACAAATGACTTATCTTCAAATCCAAGCGAAACACATGATTTAGATTCAATTCAAGCGAAGTAGAATGCTTAGCTTCAAATCCATGCGAAACGCATGATTTAGCTTCAAATACTTTTTTTATACACGATTTGGCGCCATCTGCATGAATAATCAAAATAGGTTAGCTTCAAATACAAGCGAAACGCATGATTTAGCTTCAAATCATTGCGAAGTAGAAGGCTTAGCTTCAAATCCATACGAAACACATGATTTAGCTTGAAATCAATGCGAAGCAGAAGGCATAGCTTCAAATCTATGCGAAACAAATGGTTTAGCTTCAAATACTTGTGATATACATCATTTACCTTCAAATGCAGGCGAAACGAACGAGTTAGCTTCAAATCCATGCGGAACAAATGATTTAGCTTCAAATCAATGCGAAGCAGAAGGCTTAGCTTCACATCAATGCGAAACAAGTGGTTTATCTTCAAATTCTTGTGATACACATGATTTAGCATCAACTGCCGGCGAAACAAACGAGTTAGCTTCAAATACAAGCGAAATACATGAATTAGCCTCAAATTCATGCGAAACACATGGTTTAGCTTAACATTCATGCGAAACAGGTGGTTTAGATTCAGATACTTGTCATAAACATGATTTAGCTGCATACTGCATGCGAAACAAACGAGCTAGCTTCAAATCCATGCGATACGCATGATTTAGCTTCAAATGCTTTTTTTTATACATGATTTGGCGTCATCTGCATGAAAAATCAAACCAGTTAGCTTCAAATCGAAGAGAAACACATGATTGAGCTACAAATCATTGCGAAGTGGAAGGCTTAGCTACAAATCCATGCTAAACACATGATTTAGCTTCAAATCAATGCGAAGTAGAAGGCTTAGCTGCAAATCCATGCGAAGCGAATGATTAAGATTCAAATACTTACGAATATAAGTGTTATAGCTGCAAATGCTGGCGAAACAAACGAGTTGGCTTCAAATCCATTCGAATTACATGATGTAGCTTCAAATTAATGCGAAGTAGAAGGCTTATTTTCAAACCCATGCGAATCAAAGGGTTTAGCTTCAAATACTTGTGATATACATGATTTAGCTTCAACTGCATGAGAAACAAACGAGCTGGCTTCAAATCCAAGCGAAACACATGATTTAGCTTCAAATCAATGCGAAGTAGAAGGCTTAGCTTCAAATACATGTAAACAAATGATTTATCTTCAGATAATTGCGATATAAGTGATATAGCTTCAGATGCTGGAAAAACAAACGAGTGAGGTTCATATCCAAGCGTAACACATGATTTATCTTCAAATCAATGCGAAGTTGAAGGCTTTGCTTCAAATCCATGCGAAGCGAATGGTTCAGCTTCAAATATTTGTGATATACATGATTTATCTCCAAATAAAGGCGAAAAAAACGAGTTAGCTTCAAACCCAAGCGAAACACATGATTTATCTTCAAATCAATGTGAAGTTGAAGGCTTTGCTTCAAATCCATGAGAGGCGAATGGTTTAGCTTCAAATACTTGTGATATACATGATTTAGCTTCAACTGCATGCGAAACAAACGAGTTAGCTTCAAAACCAAGCCAAACACATGATTTAGATTCAAATTCATGCGAAGTAGAAGGCTTAGCTTCAAATCCATGCGAAACGAATGATTGACCTTCAAATACTTGCGAATATAAGTGATATAGCCTCAACTGCATGCGAAACAAACGAGTTATCTTCAAATCCAAGCGAAACACATGATTTAGCTTGAAATCAGTGCGAAGTAGAAGGATTAGCATCAAATCCATGCGACCGAAATTATTTAGATTCATATACTTGCGATATAAGTGATATAGCTTCAAATGCAGGCGAAACAAACGAGTGAGCTTCAAATCCAAGCGTAACACATGATTTAGCTTCAATTCAAAGCGAAGCCGAAGGCTTAGCATCAAATCCATACGACACAAATGATTTAGCTTCAAATACTTGTTATATACATGATTTAGCTTCAACTGCATGCGAAACAAACGAGTTAGCTTCAAATCCAATCGAAACACATGATTTAGCTTCAAATTCAAGCGAAGTAGAAGGCTTAGCTTCAAACCCATGCGATACAGATTATTTAGATTCATATACTTGCGATATAAGTGATATAGCTTCAAATGCTGGCGAAACAAACGAGTGAACTTCAAATCCAAGCGAAACACATGATTCATCTTCAAATCAATGCGAAGTAGACGGCTTAGCTTCAAATCCATGCGAAACAGATGGTTCAGCTTCAAATAATTGTGATATACATGATTTAGCTTCATCTGCTGGCGAAACAAACGAGTTGGCTTCAAATCCAAGCGAATACATGATTTACCTTCAAATCAATACGAAGTAGGAGGCTTAGCTTCAAATCCATGCGAAACGAGTGATTTATCTTCAAATACTTGCGAATATAAGTGATATAGCGTCAACTGCATGCGAATCAAACGAGTTGGCTTAAATGCAAGCGAATACATGATTTAGTTTCAAATCAATGCGAAGTAGAACGCTTAGCTTCAAATCCATGCGAATAAAATGGTTTAGCTTCACATACTTGTGATATACATGATTTAGCTTCAACTGCATGAGAAACCAACGAGCTGGCTTCAAATTCATGCGAAACACATTATTTAGCTTCAAATCAATGCGAAGTAGAAGGCTTAGCTTCAAATTCATGCGAAACGAACGACTGACCTTCAAATACTTGCGAATATAAGTGATATAGCTGCAAATGCATGCGAAACAAACGAGTTAGCTTCAAATTCATGCGAAACGCATGATGTAGCTTCAAATCAATGCGAAGTCGAAGGCTTAACTTCAAGTCCATGCGAAACAAATGGTTTAGCTTCAAATATTTGTGATATATATGATTTAGCTTCAAATGCATGGGAAGCAATCGAGTTAGCGTCAAATCCATGCGAAACAAACGAGATAGCTTCAATTCCATACGAAACGCATGATTTAGCTTCAAATCAATGCGAAATAGAAGGCCGATTTTCGAATCCATGCGAAACAAATGGTTTAGGTTCAAATACTTGTGATATACACGATTTAGCTTCAACTGCATGCGAAACAATCGTGTTATCTTGAAATGCAGGCGGAACACATGATTTAGCTACAAATCAATGCGAAGTCGAAGGCTTAACTTCAAATCCATGCGAAACGAATGGTTAGCTTCAAAAACTTCTGATATACATGATTTTGCTTTAACTGCATGCGAAACAAACGAGTTAGCTTCAAATCCATGCGAAACAAACGAGTTAGCTTCAAATCCATGCGAAACAAACGAGTTAGCTTCAAATCCCTGCGAAACTCATGATTTAGCTACAAATCAATGCGAAATAGAAGGATTAGAATCAAATCCATGCGATACAGATTATTTAGACTCATATACTTGCGATATAAGTGATATAGCTTCAAATGCAGGCGAAACAAAAGAGTGAACTTCAAATCCAAGCGAAACACATGATTCATCTTCAAATCAATGCGAAGTAGACGGCTTAGCTTCAAATCCATGTGAAACAAATGGTTCAGCTTCAAATAATTGTGATATACATGATTTAGCTTCAACTGCAGGGGAAACAAACGAGTTGGCTTCAAATCCAAGCGAATACACGATTTAGCTTCAAATCAATACGAAGTAGGAGGCTTAGCTTCAAATCCATGCGAAACGTGTGATTTATCTTCAAATACTTGCGAATATAAGTGATATTGCGTCAACTGCATGCGAATCAAACGTGTTGTCTTAAATGCAAGCGAATACATGATTTATCTTCAAATCAATGCGAAGTAGAACACTTAGCTTCAAATCCATGCGAATAAAATGGTTTAGCTTCACATACTTGTGATATACATGATTTAGCTTCAACTGCATGAGAAACCAACGAGCTGACTTCAAATTCATGCGAAACACATTATTTAGCTTCAAATAAATGCGAAATAGACGGCTTAGCTTCAAATACATGAGAAACAAATGAATTATCTTCAGATAATTGCGATAGAAGTGATATAGATTCAAATGCAGTCGAATCAATCGAGTTAGCTTCAAATTAATGCGAAGTAGGAGGCTTATCTTCAAATCCATGCGAAGCAAATGGTTTAGCTTCAAATACTTGTGATATACATGATTTAACTTCAAATGCAGGCGAAACAAACGAGTTAGCTTCAAATCCATGCCATACACACGATTTAGATTTAAATCAATGCGAAGTAGAAGGCTTATCTTCAAATCCATCCGAAACAAATGGTTTAGCTTCAAATTCTTGCGATATAAATGAAACAGCTTCATATGAAGACGAAACAAACGAGTTAGTTTCAAATCCATGCGAAACATATGATTTAGCATCAAATCAATGCGAAGTAGAAGGCTTAGCTTCAAATCAATCCGAAACAAATGGTTTAGCTTCAAATACTTGTTATATACATGATTTAGCTTCAACTGCATGCGAAACAAACGAGTTAGCTTCAAATCCAAGCGAAACACATGATTTAACTTCAAGTCAATGCGAAGTTGAAGGCTTTGCTTCAAATCCATGCGAAGCGAGTGGTTTAGCTTCAAATACTTGTGATATACATGATTTATCTTCAAATACAGGCGAAAAAAAGGAGTTAGCTTCAAACCCATGCGAAACATATGATTTAGCTCCAAATAAATGCGAAATAGAAGGCTTAGCTTCAAATTCATGCGATAGAAATGGTTTAGCTTCAAATACTTGTGATATACATGAGTCAACTTCAACTGCATGCGAAACAAACGAGTTAGCTTCAAAACCAAGCGAAACACATGATTTAGCTTCAAATCAATGCGCAATAGACGGCTTAGTTTCAAATACATGAGAAGCAAATGATTTATCTTCAGATAATTGCGATATAAGTGATATAGATTAAAATGCAGTCGAATCAATCGAGTTAGCATCAAATCCATGCGAAACACACGATTTAGCTTCAAATCAATGCGAAGTAGAAGGCTTAGCTTCGAATTCATGCGAAACAAATGGTTTAGCTTCAAATACTTGTGATATACATGATTCAGCTTCAACTGCATGCGAAACAGACGAGTTAGATTCAAAACCAAGCAAAACACATGATTTAGATTCAAATCAATGCGAAGTAGAAGGCTTAGCTTCGAATTCATGCGAAACAAATTGTTTAGCTTCAAATACTTGTGATATACATGATTCAGCTTCAAATGCAGGCGAAACAAACGAGTTAGCTTCAAATCCATGCGAAAAACATGATTTAGCTTCAAATCAATGCGAAGTACAAGGCTTATCTTCAAATACATGAGAAACAAATGATTTATCTTCAGATAATTGCGATGTAAGTGATATAGCTACAAATGCAGGCGAAACAATCGAGTTAGCTTCAAATCAATGCGAAGTGGAACGCTTAGCTTCAAATACATGAGAAACAAATGGTTTAGCTTCAAATACTTGTTATATACATGATTTAGCTTCAACTGCATACGAAACAAACGCATTACCTTCAAATCGAAGCGAAACACATTATTTAGGTTCAAATCAATGCGAAATAGACGGCTTAGCTTCAAATACATGAGAAACAAATGATTTATCTTCAGGTAATTGCGATAGAAGTGATATAGATTCAAATGCAGTCGAATCAAGCGAGTTAGCTTCAAATTAATGCGAAGTAGGAGGCTTGTCTTCAAATCCATGCGAAACAAATGGTTTAGATTCAAATACTTGTGATATACATGATTTAACTTCAACTGCAGGCGAAACAAACGCTTTACCTTCAAATCGAAGCGAAACACATTATTTAGGTTCAAATCAATGCGAAATAGACGGCTTAGCTTCAAATACATGAGAAACAATTGATTTATCTTCAGGTAATTGCGATATAAGTGATATAGATTCAAATGCAGTCGAATCAATCGAGTTAGCTTCAAATTAATGCGAAGTAGGAGGATTATCTTCAAATCCATGCGAAACAAATGGTTTAGCTTCAAATACTTGTGATATACATGATTTAACTTCAAATGCAGGCGAAACAAACGAGTTAGCTTCAAATCCATGTCATACACACGATTTAGATTTAAATCAATGCGAAGTAGAAGGCTTATCTTCAAATCCATGCGAAACAAATAGTTTAGCTTCAAATATTTGTGATATATATGATTTAGCTTCAAATGCAGGCGAGACAAACGAGTTAGCTTTAAATCCATGCGATAGAAACGTGTTGCTTCAATTCCATGAGAAACGCATGATGTAGCTTCAAATCAATGCGAAGTCGAAGGCTTAACTTCAAGTCCATGCGAAACAAATGGTTTAGCTTCAAATATTTGTGATATATATGATTTAGCTTCAAATGCATGGGAAGCAATCGAGTTAGCGTCAAATCCATGCGAAACAAACGAGATAGCTTCAATTCCATACGAAACGCATGATTTAGCTTCAAATCAATGCGAAATAGAAGGCCGATTTTCGAATCCATGCGAAACAAATGGTTTAGGTTCAAATACATGTGATATACACGATTTAGCTTCAACTGCATGCGAAACAATCGTGTTATCTTGAAATGCAGGCGGAACACATGATTTAGCTACAAATCAATGCGAAGTCGAAGGCTTAACTTCAAATCCATGCGAAACAAATGGTTTAGCTTCAAATACTTGAGATATACATGATTGAGCTTCAACTGCATGCGAAACAATCGTGTTATCTTGAAATGCAGGCGGAACACATGATTTAGCTACAAATCAATGCGAAGTCGAAGGCTTAACTTCAAATCCATGCGAAACGAATGGTTAGCTTCAAAAACTTCTGATATACATGATTTTGCTTTAACCGCATGCGAAACAAACGAGTTAGCTTCAAATCCTTGCGAAACAAACGAGTTAGCTTCAAATCCCTGCGAAACTCATGATTTAGCTACAAATCAATGCGAAATAGAAGGCTTAGCTTTAAAACCAATGCGAAACAAATGGTTTAGCTTCAAATACTTGTGATACACATGATTGAGCTTCAGCTGCATGCGACACAATCGAGTTATCTTGAAATCCATGCGGAACACATGATTTAGCTACAAATCAATGCGAAGTAGAAGGCTTAGCTTTAAATCCATGCGAATCGAATAGTTTAGCTTAAAATAGTTGTGATATACATGATTTTGCTTCAACTGCACGGGAAACAAACGAGTTAGCTTCAAATCCAAGCGAAATACATGAATTAGCCTCAAATTCATGCGAAACACATGGTTTAGCTTAACATTCATGCGAAACAGGTGGTTTAGATTCAGATACTTGTCATAAACGTGATTTAGCTGCATACTGCATGCGAATCAAACGAGCTAGCTTCAAATCCATGCGAAACGCATGATTTAGCTTCAAATGCTTTTTTTATACATGATTTGGCGTCATCTGCATGAAAAATCAAACCAGTTAGCTTCAAATCGAAGAGAAACACATGATTTAGCTACAAATCATTGCGAAGTGGAAGGCTTAGCTTCAAATCCATGCGAAACACATGATTTAGCTTCAAATCAGTGCGAAGTAGAAGGCTTAGCATTAAAATCATGCGACACAAATTATTTATCTTCATATACTTGCCATATAAGTGATACAGCTCCAATTGCAGGCGAAACAAACGAGTGAGCTTCAAATCCAAGCGTAACAAATGATTTAACTTCAAATCAATGCGACGTAGAAGGCTTAGCTTCAAATCCATACGAAACAAATGGTTTAGCTTCAAATACTTGTGATATACATGATTTAGCTTCAACTGCATGAGAAACAAACGAGCTGGCTTCAAATCCAAGCGAAACACATGATTTAGCTTCAAATCAATGCGAAGTAGGAGGCTTAGCTTCAGATCCATGCGAAACGAATGATTTATCTTCAAATACTGGCGAATATAAGTGATATTGGTTCACATGGAGGCGAAATAAACGAATTAGCTTCAAATCCATGCGAAACACATGATTTAGCTTCAAATTCATTCGAAATACATGGTTTAGCTTAATATTCATGCGAAACAATTGTTCAGCTTCAAATATATGTGATATACATGATTTAGATTCAACTGCATTCGAAACAAACAAGTTAGCTTCAAATCCAAGCGAAACACATGATTTAGCTTCGAATCAATACGCAGTAGGAAGCTTAGCTTCAAATCCATGCGAAACGAATGATTGACTGTCAAATACTTGCGAATATAAGTGATATAGCTTCAAATGCAGGCGAAACAAACGAGTTTTCTTCAAATCCATCTGAAACACATCATTTAGCTTCAAATTCATGCGAAACACATGGTTTAGCTTAATATTCATGCGAAACACATGGTTTAGCTTAATATTCATGCGAATCAAATGGTTCAGCTTCAAATACTTGTGATATACATGGTTTAGCTTCAACTGCGTGCGAAACAAACGTGTTAGCTTCAAATTCAGTCGAAACACATGTTTTAGCTACAAATCCATGCGAAGTAGAAGGCTTATCTTCGAAACCATGCGAAACATATGGTTTAGCTTCAAATACTTTTGATATAAATGATTTAGCTTTAAATCACGCGAAACACATCGTTTAGATTCATATTCATGCGAAGCACATGAGTTAACTTTATATTCATGCGAAACAAATTGTTCAGCTTCAAATACTTGTGATATACATGATTTAGCTTGAACAGCATGCGAGACAAACGAGTTAGCTTCAAATGCAAGCGAAACACACGATTTAGCTTCAAATTAATGCGAAGTAGGACGTTTAGCTTCAAATTCATGTAAAACGAATGGTTTAGCTTCAAATACTTGTGAATATAAGTGATATAGCTTCAAATCCATGCGAAACAAATGACTTATCTTCAAATCCAAGCGAAACACATGATTTAGATTCAATTCAAGCGAAGTAGAATGCTTAGCTTCAAATCCATGCGAAACGCATGATTTAGCTTCAAATACTTTTTTTATACACGATTTGGCGCCATCTGCATGAATAATCAAAATAGGTTAGCTTCAAATACAAGCGAAACGCATGATTTAGCTTCAAATCATTGCGAAGTAGAAGGCTTAGCTTCAAATCCATACGAAACACATGATTTAGCTTGAAATCAATGCGAAGTAGAAGGCATAGCTTCAAATCTATGCGAAACAAATGGTTTAGCTTCAAATACTTGTGATATACATCATTTACCTTCAAATGCAGGCGAAACGAACGAGTTAGCTTCAAATCCATGCGGAACAAATGATTTAGCTTCAAATCAATGCGAAGCAGAAGGCTTAGCTTCACATCAATGCGAAACAAGTGGTTTATCTTCAAATTCTTGTGATACACATGATTTAGCATCAACTGCAGGCGAAAAAAACGAGTTAGCTTCAAATCCATGCTAAACACATGATTTAGCTACAAATCAATGCGAAGTAGAAGGCTTAGCTGCAAATCCATGCGAAGCGAATGGTTTAGCTTCAAATACTTGTGATATACATGATTTTGCTTCAACTGCACGGGAAACAAACGAGTTAGCTTCAAATCCAAGCGAAATACATGAATTAGCCTCAAATTCATGCGAAACACATGGTTTAGCTTAACATTCATGCGAAACAGGTGGTTTAGATTCAGATACTTGTCATAAACGTGATTTAGCTGCATACTGCATGCGAAACAAACGAGCTAGCTTCAAATCCATGCGAAACGCATGATTTAGCTTCAAATGCTTTTTTTATACATGATTTGGCGTCATCTGCATGAAAAATCAAACCAGTTAGCTTCAAATCGAAGAGAAACACATGATTTAGCTACAAATCATTGCGAAGTGGAAGGCTTAGCTTCAAATCCATGCGAAACACATGATTTAGCTTCAAATCAGTACGAAGTAGAAGGCTTAGCATTAAAACCATGCGACACAAATTATTTATCTTCATATACTTGCCATATAAGTGATACAGCTCCAATTGCAGGCGAAACAAACGAGTGAGCTTCAAATCCAAGCGTAACAAATGATTTAACTTCAAATCAATGCGACGTAGAAGGCTTAGCTTCAAATCCATGCGAAACAAATGGTTTAGATTCAAATACTTGTGATATACATGATTTCTCTTCAGCTGCATGCGAAACAGTCGATTTAGCTTCACACCCAGGGGAAACAGATGATTGTACTTCAAATCAATGCGAAGTAGAAGCATTAGTTTCAAATCAACGAGAAACAAATGGTTTAGCTTCAAATAATTGTGATACACATGATTTGGCTTCAACTGCATGCTAAAAAAACGAGTTAGCTACAAATCCATGCTAAACACATGATTTAGCTTCAAATAAATGCGAAGTAGAAGGCTTAGCTGCAAATCCATGCGAAGCGAATGATTAAGATTCAAATACTTGCGAATATAAGTGTTATAGCTTCAAATGCTGGCGAAACAAACGAGTTAGCTTCAAATCCATTCGAATTACATGATGAAGCTTCAAATTAATGCGAAGTAGAAGGATTATTTTCAAACCCATGCGAATCAAATGGTTTAGCTTCAAATACTTGTGATATACATGATTTAGCTTCAACTGCATGAGAAACAAACGAGCTGGCTTCAAATCCAAGCGAAACACATGATTTAGCTTCAAATCAATGCGAAGTAGGAGGCTTAGCTTCAGATCCATGCGAAACGAATGATTTATCTTCAAATACTGGCGAATATAAGTGATATTGGTTCACATGGAGGCGAAATAAACGAATTAGCTTCAAATCCATGCGAAACACATGATTTAGCTTCAAATTCATTCGAAATACATGGTTTAGCTTAATATTCATGCGAAACAATTGTTCAGCTTCAAATATATGTGATATACATGATTTAGATTCAACTGCATTCGAAACAAACAAGTTAGCTTCAAATCCAAGCGAAACACATGATTTAGCTTCGAATCAATACGCAGTAGGAGGCTTAGCTTCAAATCCATGCGAAACGAATGATTGACTGTCAAATACTTGCGAATATAAGTGATATAGCTTCAAATGCAGGCGAAACAAACGAGTTTTCTTCAAATCCATCTGAAACACATCATTTAGCTTCAAATTCATGCGAAACACATGGTTTAGCTTAATATTCATGCGAAACACATGGTTTAGCTTAATATTCATGCGAATCAAATGGTTCAGCTTCAAATACTTGTGATATACATGGTTTAGCTTCAACTGCGTGCGAAACAAACGTGTTAGCTTCAAATTCAGTCGAAACACATGTTTTAGCTACAAATCCATGCGAAGTAGAAGGCTTATCTTCGAAACCATGCGAAACATATGGTTTAGCTTCAAATACTTTTGATATAAATGATTTAGCTTTAAATCACGCGAAACACATCGTTTAGATTCATATTCATGCGAAGCACATGAGTTAACTTTATATTCATGCGAAACAAATTGTTCAGCTTCAAATACTTGTGATATACATGATTTAGCTTGAACAGCATGCGAGACAAACGAGTTAGCTTCAAATGCAAGCGAAACACACGATTTAGCTTCAAATTAATGCGAAGTAGGACGTTTAGCTTCAAATTCATGTAAAACGAATGGTTTAGCATCAAATACTTGTGAATATAAGTGATATAGCTTCAAATCCATGCGAAACAAATGACTTATCTTCAAATCCAAGCGAAACACATGATTTAGATTCAATTCAAGCGAAGTAGAATGCTTAGCTTCAAATCCATGCGAAACGCATGATTTAGCTTCAAATACTTTTTTTATACACGATTTGGCGCCATCTGCATGAATAATCAAAATAGGTTAGCTTCAAATACAAGCGAAACGCATGATTTAGCTTCAAATCATTGCGAAGTAGAAGGCTTAGCTTCAAATCCATACGAAACACATGATTTAGCTTGAAATCAATGCGAAGCAGAAGGCATAGCTTCAAATCTATGCGAAACAAATGGTTTAGCTTCAAATACTTGTGATATACATCATTTACCTTCAAATGCAGGCGAAACGAACGAGTTAGCTTCAAATCCATGCGGAACAAATGATTTAGCTTCAAATCAATGCGAAGCAGAAGGCTTAGCTTCACATCAATGCGAAACAAGTGGTTTATCTTCAAATTCTTGTGATACACATGATTTAGCATCAACTGCCGGCGAAACAAACGAGTTAGCTTCAAATACAAGCGAAATACATGAATTAGCCTCAAATTCATGCGAAACACATGGTTTAGCTTAACATTCATGCGAAACAGGTGGTTTAGATTCAGATACTTGTCATAAACATGATTTAGCTGCATACTGCATGCGAAACAAACGAGCTAGCTTCAAATCCATGCGATACGCATGATTTAGCTTCAAATGCTTTTTTTTATACATGATTTGGCGTCATCTGCATGAAAAATCAAACCAGTTAGCTTCAAATCGAAGAGAAACACATGATTGAGCTACAAATCATTGCGAAGTGGAAGGCTTAGCTACAAATCCATGCTAAACACATGATTTAGCTTCAAATCAATGCGAAGTAGAAGGCTTAGCTGCAAATCCATGCGAAGCGAATGATTAAGATTCAAATACTTACGAATATAAGTGTTATAGCTGCAAATGCTGGCGAAACAAACGAGTTGGCTTCAAATCCATTCGAATTACATGATGTAGCTTCAAATTAATGCGAAGTAGAAGGCTTATTTTCAAACCCATGCGAATCAAAGGGTTTAGCTTCAAATACTTGTGATATACATGATTTAGCTTCAACTGCATGAGAAACAAACGAGCTGGCTTCAAATCCAAGCGAAACACATGATTTAGCTTCAAATCAATGCGAAGTAGAAGGCTTAGCTTCAAATACATGTAAACAAATGATTTATCTTCAGATAATTGCGATATAAGTGATATAGCTTCAGATGCTGGAAAAACAAACGAGTGAGGTTCATATCCAAGCGTAACACATGATTTATCTTCAAATCAATGCGAAGTTGAAGGCTTTGCTTCAAATCCATGCGAAGCGAATGGTTCAGCTTCAAATATTTGTGATATACATGATTTATCTCCAAATACAGGCGAAAAAAACGAGTTAGCTTCAAACCCAAGCGAAACACATGATTTATCTTCAAATCAATGTGAAGTTGAAGGCTTTGCTTCAAATCCATGAGAGGCGAATGGTTTAGCTTCAAATACTTGTGATATACATGATTTAGCTTCAACTGCATGCGAAACAAACGAGTTAGCTTCAAAACCAAGCCAAACACATGATTTAGATTCAAATTCATGCGAAGTAGAAGGCTTAGCTTCAAATCCATGCGAAACGAATGATTGACCTTCAAATACTTGCGAATATAAGTGATATAGCCTCAACTGCATGCGAAACAAACGAGTTATCTTCAAATCCAAGCGAAACACATGATTTAGCTTGAAATCAGTGCGAAGTAGAAGGATTAGCATCAAATCCATGCGACCGAAATTATTTAGATTCATATACTTGCGATATAAGTGATATAGCTTCAAATGCAGGCGAAACAAACGAGTGAGCTTCAAATCCAAGCGTAACACATGATTTAGCTTCAATTCAAAGCGAAGCCGAAGGCTTAGCATCAAATCCATACGACACAAATGATTTAGCTTCAAATACTTGTTATATACATGATTTAGCTTCAACTGCATGCGAAACAAACGAGTTAGCTTCAAATCCAATCGAAACACATGATTTAGCTTCAAATTCAAGCGAAGTAGAAGGCTTAGCTTCAAACCCATGCGATACAGATTATTTAGATTCATATACTTGCGATATAAGTGATATAGCTTCAAATGCTGGCGAAACAAACGAGTGAACTTCAAATCCAAGCGAAACACATGATTCATCTTCAAATCAATGCGAAGTAGACGGCTTAGCTTCAAATCCATGCGAAACAGATGGTTCAGCTTCAAATAATTGTGATATACATGATTTAGCTTCATCTGCTGGCGAAACAAACGAGTTGGCTTCAAATCCAAGCGAATACATGATTTACCTTCAAATCAATACGAAGTAGGAGGCTTAGCTTCAAATCCATGCGAAACGAGTGATTTATCTTCAAATACTTGCGAATATAAGTGATATAGCGTCAACTGCATGCGAATCAAACGAGTTGGCTTAAATGCAAGCGAATACATGATTTAGTTTCAAATCAATGCGAAGTAGAACGCTTAGCTTCAAATCCATGCGAATAAAATGGTTTAGCTTCACATACTTGTGATATACATGATTTAGCTTCAACTGCATGAGAAACCAACGAGCTGGCTTCAAATTCATGCGAAACACATTATTTAGCTTCAAATCAATGCGAAGTAGAAGGCTTAGCTTCAAATTCATGCGAAACGAACGACTGACCTTCAAATACTTGCGAATATAAGTGATATAGCTGCAAATGCATGCGAAACAAACGAGTTAGCTTCAAATTCATGCGAAACGCATGATGTAGCTTCAAATCAATGCGAAGTCGAAGGCTTAACTTCAAGTCCATGCGAAACAAATGGTTTAGCTTCAAATATTTGTGATATATATGATTTAGCTTCAAATGCATGGGAAGCAATCGAGTTAGCGTCAAATCCATGCGAAACAAACGAGATAGCTTCAATTCCATACGAAACGCATGATTTAGCTTCAAATCAATGCGAAATAGAAGGCCGATTTTCGAATCCATGCGAAACAAATGGTTTAGGTTCAAATACTTGTGATATACACGATTTAGCTTCAACTGCATGCGAAACAATCGTGTTATCTTGAAATGCAGGCGGAACACATGATTTAGCTACAAATCAATGCGAAGTCGAAGGCTTAACTTCAAATCCATGCGAAACGAATGGTTAGCTTCAAAAACTTCTGATATACATGATTTTGCTTTAACTGCATGCGAAACAAACGAGTTAGCTTCAAATCCATGCGAAACAAACGAGTTAGCTTCAAATCCATGCGAAACAAACGAGTTAGCTTCAAATCCCTGCGAAACTCATGATTTAGCTACAAATCAATGCGAAATAGAAGGATTAGAATCAAATCCATGCGATACAGATTATTTAGACTCATATACTTGCGATATAAGTGATATAGCTTCAAATGCAGGCGAAACAAAAGAGTGAACTTCAAATCCAAGCGAAACACATGATTCATCTTCAAATCAATGCGAAGTAGACGGCTTAGCTTCAAATCCATGTGAAACAAATGGTTCAGCTTCAAATAATTGTGATATACATGATTTAGCTTCAACTGCAGGGGAAACAAACGAGTTGGCTTCAAATCCAAGCGAATACACGATTTAGCTTCAAATCAATACGAAGTAGGAGGCTTAGCTTCAAATCCATGCGAAACGTGTGATTTATCTTCAAATACTTGCGAATATAAGTGATATTGCGTCAACTGCATGCGAATCAAACGTGTTGTCTTAAATGCAAGCGAATACATGATTTATCTTCAAATCAATGCGAAGTAGAACACTTAGCTTCAAATCCATGCGAATAAAATGGTTTAGCTTCACATACTTGTGATATACATGATTTAGCTTCAACTGCATGAGAAACCAACGAGCTGACTTCAAATTCATGCGAAACACATTATTTAGCTTCAAATAAATGCGAAATAGACGGCTTAGCTTCAAATACATGAGAAACAAATGAATTATCTTCAGATAATTGCGATAGAAGTGATATAGATTCAAATGCAGTCGAATCAATCGAGTTAGCTTCAAATTAATGCGAAGTAGGAGGCTTATCTTCAAATCCATGCGAAGCAAATGGTTTAGCTTCAAATACTTGTGATATACATGATTTAACTTCAAATGCAGGCGAAACAAACGAGTTAGCTTCAAATCCATGCCATACACACGATTTAGATTTAAATCAATGCGAAGTAGAAGGCTTATCTTCAAATCCATCCGAAACAAATGGTTTAGCTTCAAATTCTTGCGATATAAATGAAACAGCTTCATATGAAGACGAAACAAACGAGTTAGTTTCAAATCCATGCGAAACATATGATTTAGCATCAAATCAATGCGAAGTAGAAGGCTTAGCTTCAAATCAATCCGAAACAAATGGTTTAGCTTCAAATACTTGTTATATACATGATTTAGCTTCAACTGCATGCGAAACAAACGAGTTAGCTTCAAATCCAAGCGAAACACATGATTTAACTTCAAGTCAATGCGAAGTTGAAGGCTTTGCTTCAAATCCATGCGAAGCGAGTGGTTTAGCTTCAAATACTTGTGATATACATGAGTCAACTTCAACTGCATGCGAAACAAACGAGTTAGCTTCAAAACCAAGCGAAACACATGATTTAGCTTCAAATCAATGCGCAATAGACGGCTTAGTTTCAAATACATGAGAAGCAAATGATTTATCTTCAGATAATTGCGATATAAGTGATATAGATTAAAATGCAGTCGAATCAATCGAGTTAGCATCAAATCCATGCGAAACACACGATTTAGCTTCAAATCAATGCGAAGTAGAAGGCTTAGCTTCGAATTCATGCGAAACAAATGGTTTAGCTTCAAATACTTGTGATATACATGATTCAGCTTCAACTGCATGCGAAACAGACGAGTTAGATTCAAAACCAAGCAAAACACATGATTTAGATTCAAATCAATGCGAAGTAGAAGGCTTAGCTTCGAATTCATGCGAAACAAATTGTTTAGCTTCAAATACTTGTGATATACATGATTCAGCTTCAAATGCAGGCGAAACAAACGAGTTAGCTTCAAATCCATGCGAAAAACATGATTTAGCTTCAAATCAATGCGAAGTACAAGGCTTATCTTCAAATACATGAGAAACAAATGATTTATCTTCAGATAATTGCGATGTAAGTGATATAGCTACAAATGCAGGCGAAACAATCGAGTTAGCTTCAAATCAATGCGAAGTGGAACGCTTAGCTTCAAATACATGAGAAACAAATGGTTTAGCTTCAAATACTTGTTATATACATGATTTAGCTTCAACTGCATACGAAACAAACGCATTACCTTCAAATCGAAGCGAAACACATTATTTAGGTTCAAATCAATGCGAAATAGACGGCTTAGCTTCAAATACATGAGAAACAAATGATTTATCTTCAGGTAATTGCGATAGAAGTGATATAGATTCAAATGCAGTCGAATCAAGCGAGTTAGCTTCAAATTAATGCGAAGTAGGAGGCTTGTCTTCAAATCCATGCGAAACAAATGGTTTAGATTCAAATACTTGTGATATACATGATTTAACTTCAACTGCAGGCGAAACAAACGCTTTACCTTCAAATCGAAGCGAAACACATTATTTAGGTTCAAATCAATGCGAAATAGACGGCTTAGCTTCAAATACATGAGAAACAATTGATTTATCTTCAGGTAATTGCGATATAAGTGATATAGATTCAAATGCAGTCGAATCAATCGAGTTAGCTTCAAATTAATGCGAAGTAGGAGGATTATCTTCAAATCCATGCGAAACAAATGGTTTAGCTTCAAATACTTGTGATATACATGATTTAACTTCAAATGCAGGCGAAACAAACGAGTTAGCTTCAAATCCATGTCATACACACGATTTAGATTTAAATCAATGCGAAGTAGAAGGCTTATCTTCAAATCCATGCGAAACAAATAGTTTAGCTTCAAATATTTGTGATATATATGATTTAGCTTCAAATGCAGGCGAGACAAACGAGTTAGCTTTAAATCCATGCGATAGAAACGTGTTGCTTCAATTCCATGAGAAACGCATGATGTAGCTTCAAATCAATGCGAAGTCGAAGGCTTAACTTCAAGTCCATGCGAAACAAATGGTTTAGCTTCAAATATTTGTGATATATATGATTTAGCTTCAAATGCATGGGAAGCAATCGAGTTAGCGTCAAATCCATGCGAAACAAACGAGATAGCTTCAATTCCATACGAAACGCATGATTTAGCTTCAAATCAATGCGCAATAGACGGCTTAGTTTCAAATACATGAGAAGCAAATGATTTATCTTCAGATAATTGCGATATAAGTGATATAGATTAAAATGCAGTCGAATCAATCGAGTTAGCATCAAATCCATGCGAAACACACGATTTAGCTTCAAATCAATGCGAAGTAGAAGGCTTAGCTTCGAATTCATGCGAAACAAATGGTTTAGCTTCAAATACTTGTGATATACATGATTCAGCTTCAACTGCATGCGAAACAGACGAGTTAGATTCAAAACCAAGCAAAACACATGATTTAGATTCAAATCAATGCGAAGTAGAAGGCTTAGCTTCGAATTCATGCGAAACAAATTGTTTAGCTTCAAATACTTGTGATATACATGATTCAGCTTCAAATGCAGGCGAAACAAACGAGTTAGCTTCAAATCCATGCGAAAAACATGATTTAGCTTCAAATCAATGCGAAGTACAAGGCTTATCTTCAAATACATGAGAAACAAATGATTTATCTTCAGATAATTGCGATGTAAGTGATATAGCTACAAATGCAGGCGAAACAATCGAGTTAGCTTCAAATCAATGCGAAGTGGAACGCTTAGCTTCAAATACATGAGAAACAAATGGTTTAGCTTCAAATACTTGTTATATACATGATTTAGCTTCAACTGCATACGAAACAAACGCATTACCTTCAAATCGAAGCGAAACACATTATTTAGGTTCAAATCAATGCGAAATAGACGGCTTAGCTTCAAATACATGAGAAACAAATGATTTATCTTCAGGTAATTGCGATAGAAGTGATATAGATTCAAATGCAGTCGAATCAAGCGAGTTAGCTTCAAATTAATGCGAAGTAGGAGGCTTGTCTTCAAATCCATGCGAAACAAATGGTTTAGATTCAAATACTTGTGATATACATGATTTAACTTCAACTGCAGGCGAAACAAACGCTTTACCTTCAAATCGAAGCGAAACACATTATTTAGGTTCAAATCAATGCGAAATAGACGGCTTAGCTTCAAATACATGAGAAACAATTGATTTATCTTCAGGTAATTGCGATATAAGTGATATAGATTCAAATGCAGTCGAATCAATCGAGTTAGCTTCAAATTAATGCGAAGTAGGAGGATTATCTTCAAATCCATGCGAAACAAATGGTTTAGCTTCAAATACTTGTGATATACATGATTTAACTTCAAATGCAGGCGAAACAAACGAGTTAGCTTCAAATCCATGTCATACACACGATTTAGATTTAAATCAATGCGAAGTAGAAGGCTTATCTTCAAATCCATGCGAAACAAATAGTTTAGCTTCAAATATTTGTGATATATATGATTTAGCTTCAAATGCAGGCGAGACAAACGAGTTAGCTTTAAATCCATGCGATAGAAACGTGTTGCTTCAATTCCATGAGAAACGCATGATGTAGCTTCAAATCAATGCGAAGTCGAAGGCTTAACTTCAAGTCCATGCGAAACAAATGGTTTAGCTTCAAATATTTGTGATATATATGATTTAGCTTCAAATGCATGGGAAGCAATCGAGTTAGCGTCAAATCCATGCGAAACAAACGAGATAGCTTCAATTCCATACGAAACGCATGATTTAGCTTCAAATCAATGCGAAATAGAAGGCCGATTTTCGAATCCATGCGAAACAAATGGTTTAGGTTCAAATACATGTGATATACACGATTTAGCTTCAACTGCATGCGAAACAATCGTGTTATCTTGAAATGCAGGCGGAACACATGATATAGCTACAAATCAATGCGAAGTCGAAGGCTTAACTTCAAATCCATGCGAAACAAATGGTTTAGCTTCAAATACTTGAGATATACATGATTGAGCTTCAACTGCATGCGAAACAATCGTGTTATCTTGAAATGCAGGCGGAACACATGATTTAGCTACAAATCAATGCGAAGTCGAAGGCTTAACTTCAAATCCATGCGAAACGAATGGTTAGCTTCAAAAACTTCTGATATACATGATTTTGCTTTAACCGCATGCGAAACAAACGAGTTAGCTTCAAATCCTTGCGAAACAAACGAGTTAGCTTCAAATCCCTGCGAAACTCATGATTTAGCTACAAATCAATGCGAAATAGAAGGCTTAGCTTTAAAACCAATGCGAAACAAATGGTTTAGCTTCAAATACTTGTGATACACATGATTGAGCTTCAGCTGCATGCGACACAATCGAGTTATCTTGAAATCCATGCGGAACACATGATTTAGCTACAAATCAATGCGAAGTAGAAGGCTTAGCTTTAAATCCATGCGAATCGAATAGTTTAGCTTAAAATAGTTGTGATATACATGATTTTGCTTCAACTGCACGGGAAACAAACGAGTTAGCTTCAAATCCAAGCGAAATACATGAATTAGCCTCAAATTCATGCGAAACACATGGTTTAGCTTAACATTCATGCGAAACAGGTGGTTTAGATTCAGATACTTGTCATAAACGTGATTTAGCTGCATACTGCATGCGAATCAAACGAGCTAGCTTCAAATCCATGCGAAACGCATGATTTAGCTTCAAATGCTTTTTTTATACATGATTTGGCGTCATCTGCATGAAAAATCAAACCAGTTAGCTTCAAATCGAAGAGAAACACATGATTTAGCTACAAATCATTGCGAAGTGGAAGGCTTAGCTTCAAATCCATGCGAAACACATGATTTAGCTTCAAATCAGTGCGAAGTAGAAGGCTTAGCATTAAAATCATGCGACACAAATTATTTATCTTCATATACTTGCCATATAAGTGATACAGCTCCAATTGCAGGCGAAACAAACGAGTGAGCTTCAAATCCAAGCGTAACAAATGATTTAACTTCAAATCAATGCGACGTAGAAGGCTTAGCTTCAAATCCATACGAAACAAATTGTTTAGCTTCAAATACTTGTGATATACATGATTTAGCTTCAACTGCATGAGAAACAAACGAGCTGGCTTCAAATCCAAGCGAAACACATGATTTAGCTTCAAATCAATGCGAAGTAGGAGGCTTAGCTTCAGATCCATGCGAAACGAATGATTTATCTTCAAATACTGGCGAATATAAGTGATATTGGTTCACATGGAGGCGAAATAAACGAATTAGCTTCAAATCCATGCGAAACACATGATTTAGCTTCAAATTCATTCGAAATACATGGTTTAGCTTAATATTCATGCGAAACAATTGTTCAGCTTCAAATATATGTGATATACATGATTTAGATTCAACTGCATTCGAAACAAACAAGTTAGCTTCAAATCCAAGCGAAACACATGATTTAGCTTCAAATCAATACGCAGTAGGAGGCTTAGCTTCAAATCCATGCGAAACAAATAGTTTAGATTCAAATACTTGTGATATACATGATTTCTCTTCAGCTGCATGCGAAACAGTCGATTTAGCTTCACACCCAGGGGAAACAGATGATTGTACTTCAAATCAATGCGAAGTAGAAGCATTAGTTTCAAATCAACGAGAAACAAATGGTTTAGCTTCAAATAATTGTGATACACATGATTTGGCTTCAACTGCATGCTAAAAAAACGAGTTAGCTACAAATCCATGCTAAACACATGATTTAGCTTCAAATAAATGCGAAGTAGAAGGCTTAGCTGCAAATCCATGCGAAGCGAATGATTAAGATTCAAATACTTGCGAATATAAGTGTTATAGCTTCAAATGCTGGCGAAACAAACGAGTTAGCTTCAAATCCATTCGAATTACATGATGTAGCTTCAAATTAATGCGAAGTAGAAGGCTTATTTTCAAACCCATGCGAATCAAATGGTTTAGCTTCAAATACTTGTGATATACATGATTTAGCTTCAACTGCATGAGAAACAAACGAGCTGGCTTCAAATCCAAGCGAAACACATGATTTAGCTTCAAATCAATGCGAAGTAGGAGGCTTAGCTTCAGATCCATGCGAAACGAATGATTTATCTTCAAATACTGGCGAATATAAGTGTTATTGGTTCACATGGAGGCGAAATAAACGAATTAGCTTCAAATCCATGCGAAACACATGATTTAGCTTCAAATTCATTCGAAATACATGGTTTAGCTTAATATTCATGCGAAACAATTGTTCAGCTTCAAATATATGTGATATACATGATTTAGATTCAACTGCATTCGAAACAAACAAGTTAGCTTCAAATCCAAGCGAAACACATAATTTAGCTTCGAATCAATACGCAGTAGGAGGCTTAGCTTCAAATCCATGCGAAACGAATGATTGACTGTCAAATACTTGCGAATATAAGTGATATAGCTTCAAATGCAGGCGAAACAAACGAGTTTTCTTCAAATCCATCTGAAACACATCATTTAGCTTCAAATTCATGCGAAACACATGGTTTAGCTTAATATTCATGCGAAACACATGGTTTAGCTTAATATTCATGCGAATCAAAAGGTTCAGCTTCAAATACTTGTGATATACATGGTTTAGCTTCAACTGCGTGCGAAACAAACGTGTTAGCTTCAAATTCAGTCGAAACACATGTTTTAGCTACAAATCCATGCGAAGTAGAAGGCTTATCTTCGAAACCATGCGAAACATATGGTTTAGCTTCAAATACTTTTGATATAAATGATTTAGCTTTAAATCACGCGAAACACATCGTTTAGATTCATATTCATGCGAAGCACATGAGTTAACTTTATATTCATGCGAAACAAATTGTTCAGCTTCAAATACTTGTGATATACATGATTTAGCTTGAACAGCATGCGAGACAAACGAGTTAGCTTCAAATGCAAGCGAAACACACGATTTAGCTTCAAATTAATGCGAAGTAGGACGTTTAGCTTCAAATTCATGTAAAACGAATGGTTTAGCTTCAAATACTTGTGAATATAAGTGATATAGCTTCAAATCCATGCGAAACAAATGACTTATCTTCAAATCCAAGCGAAACACATGATTTAGATTCAATTCAAGCGAAGTAGAATGCTTAGCTTCAAATCCATGCGAAACGCATGATTTAGCTTCAAATACTTTTTTTATACACGATTTGGCGCCATCTGCATGAATAATCAAAATAGGTTAGCTTCAAATACAAGCGAAACGCATGATTTAGCTTCAAATCATTGCGAAGTAGAAGGCTTAGCTTCAAATCCATACGAAACACATGATTTAGCTTGAAATCAATGCGAAGTAGAAGGCATAGCTTCAAATCTATGCGAAACAAATGGTTTAGCTTCAAATACTTGTGATATACATCATTTACCTTCAAATGCAGGCGAAACGAACGAGTTAGCTTCAAATCCATGCGGAACAAATGATTTAGCTTCAAATCAATGCGAAGCAGAAGGCTTAGCTTCACATCAATGCGAAACAAGTGGTTTATCTTCAAATTCTTGTGATACACATGATTTAGCATCAACTGCCGGCGAAACAAACGAGTTAGCTTCAAATCCATGCTAAACACATGATTTAGCTACAAATCAATGCGAAGTAGAAGGCTTAGCTGCAAATCCATGCGAAGCGAATGGTTTAGCTTCAAATACTTGTGATATACATGATTTAGCTTCAACTGCACGGGAAACAAACGAGTTAGACTCAAATACAAGCGAAATACATGAATTAGCCTCAAATTCATGCGAAACACATGGTTTAGCTTAACATTCATGCGAAACAGGTGGTTTAGATTCAGATACTTGTCATAAACATGATTTAGCTGCATACTGCATGCGAAACAAACGAGCTAGCTTCAAATCCATGCGATACGCATGATTTAGCTTCAAATGCTTTTTTTTATACATGATTTGGCGTCATCTGCATGAAAAATCAAACCAGTTAGCTTCAAATCGAAGAGAAACACATGATTTAGCTACAAATCATTGCGAAGTGGAAGGCTTAGCTACAAATCCATGCTAAACACATGATTTAGCTTCAAATCAATGCGAAGTAGAAGGCTTAGCTGCAAATCCATGCGAAGCGAATGATTAAGATTCAAATACTTACGAATATAAGTGTTATAGCTGCAAATGCTGGCGAAACAAACGAGTTGGCTTCAAATCCATTCGAATTACATGATGTAGCTTCAAATTAATGCGAAGTAGAAGGCTTATTTTCAAACCCATGCGAATCAAATGGTTTAGCTTCAAATACTTGTGATATACATGATTTAGCTTCAACTGCATGAGAAACAAACGAGCTGGCTTCAAATCCAAGCGAAACACATGATTTATCTTCAAATCAATGCGAAGTTGAAGGCTTTGCTTCAAATCCATGCGAAGCGAATGGTTCAGCTTCAAATATTTGTGATATACATGATTTATCTCCAAATACAGGCGAAAAAAACGAGTTAGCTTCAAACCCAAGCGAAACACATGATTTATCTTCAAATCAATGTGAAGTTGAAGGCTTTGCTTCAAATCCATGAGAGGCGTATGGTTTAGCTTCAAATACTTGTGATATACATGATTTAGCTTCAACTGCATGCGAAACAAACGAGTTAGCTTGAAAACCAAGCCAAACACATGATTTAGATTCAAATTCATGCGAAGTAGAAGGCTTAGCTTCAAATCCATGCGAAACGAATGATTGACCTTCAAATACTTGCGAATATAAGTGATATAGCCTCAACTGCATGCGAAACAAACGAGTTATCTTCAAATCCAAGCGAAACACATGATTTAGCTTGAAATCAGTGCGAAGTAGAAGGATTAGCATCAAATCCATGCGACCGAAATTATTTAGATTCATATACTTGCGATATAAGTGATATAGCTTCAAATGCAGGCGAAACAAACGAGTGAGCTTCAAATCCAAGCGAAACACATGATTCATCTTCAAATCAATGCGAAGTAGACGGCTTAGCTTCAAATCCATGTGAAACAAATGGTTCAGCTTCAAATAATTGTGATATACATGATTTAGCTTCAACTGCAGGGGAAACAAACGAGTTGGCTTCAAATCCAAGCCAATACACGATTTAGCTTCAAATCAATACGAAGTAGGAGGCTTAGCTTCAAATCCATGCGAAACGTGTGATTTATCTTCAAATACTTGCGAATATAAGTGATATTGCGTCAACTGCATGCGAATCAAACGAGTTGGCTTAAATGCAAGCGAATACATGATTTATCTTCAAATCAATGCGAAGTAGAACACTTAGCTTCAAATCCATGCGAATAAAATGGTTTAGCTTCACATACTTGTGATATACATGATTTAGCTTCAACTGCATGAGAAACCAACGAGCTGGCTTCAAATTCATGCGAAACACATTATTTAGCTTCAAATAAATGCGAAATAGACGGCTTAGCTTCAAATACATGAGAAACAAATGAATTATCTTCAGATAATTGCGATAGAAGTGATATAGATTCAAATGCAGTCGAATCAATCGAGTTAGCTTCAAATTAATGCGAAGTAGGAGGCTTATCTTCAAATCCATGCGAAGCAAATGGTTTAGCTTCAAATACTTGTGATATACATGATTTAACTTCAAATGCAGGCGAAACAAACGAGTTAGCTTCAAATCCATGCCATACACACGATTTAGATTTAAATCAATGCGAGTAGAAGGCTTATCTTCAAATCCATCCGAAACAAATGGTTTAGCTTCAAATTCTTGCGATATAAATGAAACAGCTTCATATGAAGACGAAACAAACGAGTTAGTTTCAAATCCATGCGAAACATATGATTTAGCATCAAATCAATGCGAAGTAGAAGGCTTAGCTTCAAATCAATCCGAAACAAATGGTTAGCTTCAAATACTTGTGATATACATGAGTCAACTTCAACTGCATGCGAAACAAACGAGTTAGCTTCAAAACCAAGCGAAACACATGATTTAGCTTCAAATCAATGCGCAATAGACGGCTTAGTTTCAAATACATGAGAAGCAAATGATTTATCTTCAGATAATTGCGATATAAGTGATATAGATTAAAATGCAGTCGAATCAATCGAGTTAGCATCAAATCCATGCGAAACACACGATTTAGCTTCAAATCAATGCGAAGTAGAAGGCTTAGCTTCGAATTCATGCGAAACAAATGGTTTAGCTTCAAATACTTGTGATATACATGATTCAGCTTCAACTGCATGCGAAACAGACGAGTTAGATTCAAAACCAAGCAAAACACATGATTTAGATTCAAATCAATGCGAAGTAGAAGGCTTAGCTTCGAATTCATGCGAAACAAATTGTTTAGCTTCAAATACTTGTGATATACATGATTCAGCTTCAAATGCAGGCGAAACAAACGAGTTAGCTTCAAATCCATGCGAAAAACATGATTTAGCTTCAAATCAATGCGAAGTACAAGGCTTATCTTCAAATACATGAGAAACAAATGATTTATCTTCAGATAATTGCGATGTAAGTGATATAGCTACAAATGCAGGCGAAACAATCGAGTTAGCTTCAAATCAATGCGAAGTGGAACGCTTAGCTTCAAATACATGAGAAACAAATGGTTTAGCTTCAAATACTTGTTATATACATGATTTAGCTTCAACTGCATACGAAACAAACGCATTACCTTCAAATCGAAGCGAAACACATTATTTAGGTTCAAATCAATGCGAAATAGACGGCTTAGCTTCAAATACATGAGAAACAAATGATTTATCTTCAGGTAATTGCGATAGAAGTGATATAGATTCAAATGCAGTCGAATCAAGCGAGTTAGCTTCAAATTAATGCGAAGTAGGAGGCTTGTCTTCAAATCCATGCGAAACAAATGGTTTAGATTCAAATACTTGTGATATACATGATTTAACTTCAACTGCAGGCGAAACAAACGCTTTACCTTCAAATCGAAGCGAAACACATTATTTAGGTTCAAATCAATGCGAAATAGACGGCTTAGCTTCAAATACATGAGAAACAATTGATTTATCTTCAGGTAATTGCGATATAAGTGATATAGATTCAAATGCAGTCGAATCAATCGAGTTAGCTTCAAATTAATGCGAAGTAGGAGGATTATCTTCAAATCCATGCGAAACAAATGGTTTAGCTTCAAATAGTTGTGATATACATGATTTAACTTCAAATGCAGGCGAAACAAACGAGTTAGCTTCAAATCCATGTCATACACACGATTTAGATTTAAATCAATGCGAAGTAGAAGGCTTATCTTCAAATCCATCCGAAACAAATGGTTTAGCTTCAAATACTTGTGATATACATGATTTATCTTCAAATACAGGCGAAAAAAGGAGTTAGCTTCAAATCCATGCGAAACATATGATTTAGCTTCTTATCAATGCGAAATAAACGGCTTAGCTTCAAATACATGAGAAACAAATGATTTAACTTCTGATAATTGCGATATAAGTTTTATAGATTCAAATGCAGTCAAATCAATCGAGTTAGCTTCAAATTAATGCGAAGTAGGAGGCTTATCTTCAAATCCATGCGAAACAAATAGTTTAGCTTCAAATATTTGTGATATATATGATTTAGCTTCAAATGCAGGCGAGACAAACGAGTTAGCTTTAAATCCATGCGATAGAAACGTGTTGCTTCAATTCCATGAGGAAACGCATGATGTAGCTTCAAATCAATGCGAAGTCGAAGGCTTAACTTCAAGTCCATGCGAAACAAATGGTTTAGCTTCAAATATTTGTGATATATATGATTTAGCTTCAAATGCATGGGAAGCAATCGAGTTAGCGTCAAATCCATGCGAAACAAACGAGATAGCTTCAATTCCATACGAAACGCATGATTTAGCTTCAAATCAATGCGAAATAGAAGGCCGATTTTCGAATCCATGCGAAACAAATGGTTTAGGTTCAAATACATGTGATATACACGATTTAGCTTCAACTGCATGCGAAACAATCGTGTTATCTTGAAATGCAGGCGGAACACATGATTTAAGCTACAAATCAATGCGAAGTCGAAGGCTTAACTTCAAATCCATGCGAAACAAATGGTTTAGCTTCAAATACTTGAGATATACATGATTGAGCTTCAACTGCATGCGAAACAATCGTGTTATCTTGAAATGCAGGCGGAACACATGATTTAGCTACAAACCAATGCGAAGTCGAAGGCTTAACTTCAAATCCATGCGAAACGAATGGTTAGCTTCAAAAACTTCTGATATACATGATTTTGCTTTAACTGCATGCGAAACAAACGAGTTAGCTTCAAATCCATGCGAAACAAACGAGTTAGCTTCAAATCCCTGCGAAACTCATGATTTAGCTACAAATCAATGCGAAATAGAAGGCTTAGCTTTAAAACCAATGCGAAACAAATGGTTTAGCTTCAAATACTTGTGATACACATGATTGAGCTTCAGCTGCATGCGACACAATCGAGTTATCTTGAAATCCATGCGGAACACATGATTTAGCTACAAATCAATGCGAAGTAGAAGGCTTAGCTTTAAATCCATGCGAATCGAATAGTTTAGCTTAAAATAGTTGTGATATACATGATCTAGCTTCAACTGCATGCGAAACAAACGAGTTAGCTTCATATCAATGCGAAGTAGAAGGCTTAGCTTCAAATCCATGCGAATAAAATGGTTTAGCTTCACATACTTGTGATATACATGATTTAGCTTCAACTGGATGCGAAACAAAGGAGTTATCTACAAATCCATGCCGAACACATGATATAGCTACAAATCAATGCGAAGTAGAAGGCTTAGCTTTAAATCCATGCGTAACAAATGGTTTAGCTTCAAATACTTGTGATATACATGATTTAGCTTCAACTGCATGCGAAACAAAGGAGTTAGCCTCAAATCCGTGCGAAACACATGATTTAGGGTCAAATCAATGCGAAGAAGAAGGCTTAGCTTCAAATCCATGCGAATCAAATGGTTTAGCTTCAAATACTTATGATATACATGATTTAGCTTGAACAGCATGCGAGACAACGAGTTAGCTTCAAATGCAAGCGAAACACACGATTTAGCTTCAAATTAATGCGAAGTAGGACGCTTAGCTTCAAATTCATGCAAAACGAATGGTTTAGCTTCAAATACTTGTGAATATAAGTGATATAGATTCAAATCCATGCGAAACAAATGACTTAGCTTCAAATCCAAGCGAAACACATGATTTAGATTAAAAATCAAGCGAAGTAGAATGCTTAGCTTCAAATCCATGCGAAACGCATGATTAGCTTCAAATACTTTTGACAAACATGATTTAGCTTCAACTGCATGCGAAACAAACGAGTTAGCTTCAAAACCAAGCGAAACACATGATTTGGCTTCAAATCAATGCGAAGTGGAACGCTTAGCTTCAAATACATGAGAAACAAATGGTTTAGCTTCAGGTAATTGCGATATAAGTGATGTAGCTTCATATGCAGGCGAAACAATCGAGTTAGCTTCAAATCAATGCGAAGTAGAAGCCTTATCTTCAAATCCACGCGAAACAAATGGTTTAGCTTCAAATACTTGTGCTATACATGATTTATCTTCAAACGCAGGCGAAACAAAAGAGTTAGCTTCAAACCAAGCGAAACACATCATTTAGCTTCAAATTCATGCGAAACACATAGTTTAGCTTAATATTCATGCGAAACAGATGGTTTATATTCAGATACTTGTGATACACATGATTCATCTTCAAATGCAGGCGAAACAAACGAGTTAGCTTCAAATCCATGCGAAAAACATGATTTAGCTTCAAATCAATGCGAAGTGCAAGCTTATCTTCAAATACATGAGAAACAAATGATTTATCTTCAGAAAATTGCGACGTAAGTGATATAGCTGCAAATGCAGGCGAAACAATCGAGTTAGCTTCAAATCAGTGCGAAGTGGAACGCTTAGCTTCAAATACATGAGAAACAAATGGTTTAGATTCAAATACTTGTGATATACATGATTTTGCTTCAACTGCATGCGAAACAAACGCTTTACCTTCAAATCCAAGGGAAACACATTATTTAGGTTCGAATCAATGCGAAGTGGAAGGCTTAGCTTCAAATACATGAGAAACAAATGGTTTAGCTGCAGATAATTGCGATATAAGTGATATAGCTTCTAATGCAGGCGAAACAATCGAGTTAGCTTCAAATCAATGCGAAGTAGAAGGCTTATCTTCAAATCCACGCGAACAAATGGTTTAGCTTCAAATACTTGTGCTATACATGATTTATCTTCAAATGCAGGCGAAACAAAAGTTAGCTTCAAATCAAGCGAACCACATGATTTATCTTCAAGTCAATGCGAAGTTGAAAGCTTTGCTTCAAATCCATGCGAAGCGAATGGTTTAGCTTCAAATACTTGTGATATACATGATTTATCTTCAAACACAGACGAGAAAAACGAGTTAGCTTCAAATCCATGCGAAACATATGATTTAGCTTCAAATAAATGCGAAATAGACGGCTTAGCTTCAAATACATGAGAAACAAATGGTTTAGCTTCAAATACTTGTGATATACATGATTTAGTTTCAACTGCATGCGAAACAAACGCTTTACCTTCAAATCCAAGCGAAACACATTATTTAGGTTCAAATCAATGCGAAATGGAAGGCTTAGCCTTAAATACATGAGAAACAAATGGCTTAGCTGCAGATAATTGCGATATAAGTGATATAGCTTCATATGCAGGCGAATCAATCGAGTTAGCTTCAAATCAATGCGATGTAGAAGGCTTATCTTCAAATCCACGCGAAACAAATGGTTTAGCTTCAAATACTTGTGCTATACATGATTTATCTTCAAATGCAGGCGAAACAAAAGAGTTAGCTTCAAATCCATGCGAAACACATGATTTAGCTTCAAATCAATGCGAAGTGCAAGGCTTATCTTCAAATAAATGAGAAATAAATGATTTATCTACAGATAATTGCGATATAAGTGATATAGATTAATATGCAGGCGAAACAATCGAGTTAGCTTCAAATCAATGCGAAGTGGAAGGCTCAGCTTCAAATCCATGCGAAGCGAATGGTTTAGCTTCAAATACTTGTGATATACATGATTTAGCTTCAACTGCGTGCGAAACAAACAAGTTTGCTTCAAATCAAAGAGAAACACATGATTTAACTTCAAATCAATGCGAAGTAGAAGGCTTAGCTTCAAATCCATGCGAATCAAACGGTTTAGATTCAAATACTTGTGATATACATTATTTAGCTTCAACTGCATGCGAAACAAACGAGTTAGCTTCAAATCCAAGCGAAACGCATGATTTAACTTCAAGTCAATGCGAAGTTGAAGGCTTTGCTTCAAATCCACGCGAAGCGAATGGTTTAGCTTCAAATACTTGTGATAAACATGATTTATCTTCAAATACAGGCGAAAAAAAGGAGTTAGCTTCAAATCCATGCGAAACGTATGATTTAGCTTCAAATCAATGCGAAATAAACGGCTTAGCTTCAAATACATGAGAAACAAATGATTTATCTTCAGATAATTGCGATAGAAGTGATATAGATTCAAATGCAGTCGAATCAAGCGAGTTAGCTTCATATTAATGCGAAGTAGGAGGCTTGTCTTCAAATCCATGCGAAACAAATGGTTTAGATTCAAATACTTGCGATATAAATGAAACAGCTTCAAATGAAGACGAAACAAACGAGTTAGTTTCAAATCCATGCGAAACATATGATTTAGCATCAAATCAATGCGAAGTAGAAGGCTTTGCTTCATATCAATCCGAAACAAATGGTTTAGCTTCAAATACTTGTGATATACATGTTTTAGCTTCAACTACATGCGAAACAAACGAGTTAGCTTCAAATCCAAGCGAAACACATGATTTAGCTTCAAATCAATGCGAAATATAAGGCTTAGCTTCAAATCAATGAGACGTAGAAGGCTTATCATCAAATCAATGTGAAACAAGTGGTTTAACTTCAAATACTTGTGATATACAATGATTTAGCTTCAACTGCATGCGAAACAAACGAGTTAGCTTCAATTCCAAGCGAAACACATGATTTAGATTCAAATCAATGCGAAGTAGAAGGCTTAGCTTCGAATTCATGCGAAACAAATGGTTTAGCTTCAAATACTTTTGATATACATGATTCAGCTTCAAATGCAGGCAAAACAAACGAGTTAGCTTCAAATCCATGCGAAAAACATGATTTATCTTCAAATCAATGCGAAGTACAAGGCTTATCTTCAAATACATGAGAAACAAATGATTTATCTTCAGATAATTGCGATGTAAGTGATATAGCTTCAAATGGAGGCGAAACAATCGAGTTAGCTTCAAATCAATGCGAAGTGGAACGCTTAGCTTCAAATACATGAGAAACAAATGGTTTAGCTTCAAATACTTGTTATATACATGATTTAGCTTCTACTGCATGCGAAACAAACGCTTTACCTTCAAATCGAAGCGAAACACATTATTTAGGTTCAAATCAATGCGAAATAGACGGCATAGCTTCAAATACATGAGAAGCAAATGATTTATCTTCAGATAATTGCGATATAAGTGATATAGATTCAAATGCAGTCGAATCAATCGAGTTAGCTTCAAATTAATGCGAAGTAGGAGGCTTATCTTCAAATCCATGCGAAACAAATGGTTTAGCTTCAAATACTTGTGATATACATGATTTATCTTCAAATGCAGGCGAAACAAAAGAGTTAGCTTCAAATCCATGCGAAACACATCATTTGGCTTCAAATTCATGCGAAACACATGGTTTAGATTCATAGATTCATATTCTTACGAAACAGATGGTTTAGATTCAGATACTTGTGATAAACATGATCTCGCTTCAACTGCATGCGAAACAAACGAGTTAGCTTCAAATCAATGCGAAGTGGAACGCTTAGCTTCAAATACATGAGAAACAAATGGTTTAGCTTCAAATACTTGTGATATACATGATTTAGCTTCAACTGCATGCGAAACAAACGCTTCACCTTCAAATCCAAGCGAAACACACGATTTAGGTTCAAATCAATGCGAAGTGGAAGGCTTAGCTTCAAATTCATGAGAAACAAATGGTTTAGATTCAAATACTTGTGATATACATGATTTAGCTTCAACTGCGTGCGAAACAAACGAGTTAGCTTCAAATCCAAGCGAAACACATGATTTAACTTCAAGTCAATGCGAAGTTGAAGGCTTTGCTTCAAATCCATGCGAAGCGAATGGTTTAGCTTCAATACTTGTGATATACATGATTTATCTTCAAATACATTCGAAAAAAGGAGTTAGCTTCAAACCCATGCGAAACATATGATTTAGCTTCAAATCAATGCGAAATAGACGGCTTAGCTTCAAATACACGAGAAACAAATGAATTATCTTCAGATAATTGCGATAGAAGTGATATAGATTCAAATGCAGTGGAATCAATCGAGTTAGCTTCAAATTAATGCGAAGTAGGAGGCTTGTCTTCAAATCCATGCGAAACAAATGGTTTAGATTCAAATACTTGCGATATAAATGAAACAGCTTCAAATGAAGACGAAACAAACGAGTTAGTTTCAAATCCATGCGAAACACATGATTTAGCTTCAAATCAATGCGAAGTACAAGGCTTATCTTCAAATAAATGAGAAATAAATGATTTATCTACAGATAATTGCGATATAAGTGATATAGATTAATATGCAGGCGAAACAATCGAGTTAGCTTCAAATCAATGCGAAGTGGAAGGCCCAGCTTCAATCCATGCGAAGCGAATGGTTTAGCTTCAAATACTTGTGATATACATGATTTAGCTTCAACTGCGTGCGAAACAAACAAGTTTGCTTCAAATCAAAGAGAAACACATGATTTAACTTCAAATCAATGCGAAGTAGAAGGCTTAGCTTCAAATCCATGCGAAACACAAATGCTATATCTTCAAATACTTTTGATAAACAAGATTTAGCTTCAACTGCATGCGAAACAAACGAGTTAGCTACAAATCACAGCGAAACACATGATTTAGCTTCAAATCAATGCGAAGTAGAAGACATATCTTCAAATCCATGCGAAACAAATGGTTTACCGTCAAATACTTGTGCTATACATGATTTAGCTTCAACTGCATGCGAAACAATAGAATTAGCTTCAAAACCAAGCGCAACATATGATTTAGCTGCAAATCAATGCGAAGTAGAAGGCTTAGCTTCAAATCCATGCGAGACAAATGGTTTAGCTTCAAATACTTGTGATATACATGATTTAACTTCAACTGCATGCGAAACAAACGAGTTAGCTTCAAATCCACGCGAAACATATGATTTAGCTTCAAATCAATGCGAAGTAGAAGGCTTAGCTTCAAATTCATGCGATAGAAATGGTTTAGCTTCAAATACTTGTGATATACACGATTTATCTTCAAATACAGGCGAAACAAACGAGTTAGCTTCAAATCCATGCGAAAAACATGATTTAGCTTCAAATCAATGCGAAGTACAAGGCTTATCTTCAAATACATGAGAAACAAATGATTTATCTTCAGATAATTGCGATGTAAGTGATATAGCTTCAAATGCAGGCGAAACAATCGAGTTAGCTTCAAATCAATGCGAAGTGGAACGCTTAGCTTCAAATACATGAAAACAAATGGTTTAGCTTCAAATACTTGTTATATACATGATTTAGCTTCAACTGCATACGAAACAAACGCTTTACCTTCAAATCGAAGCGAAACACATTATTTAGGTTCAAATCAATGCGAAATAGACGGCTTAGCTTCAAATACATGAGAAACAAATGATTTATCTTCAGATAATTGCGATATAAGTGATATAGATTCAAATGCACTCGAATCAATCGAGTTAGCTTCAAATTAATGCGAAGTAGGAGGATTATCTTCAAATCCATGCGAAACAAATGGTTTAGCTTCAAATACTTGTGATATACATGATTTAACTTCAAATGCAGGCAAAACAAACGAGTTAGCTTCAAATCCATGCCATACACACGATTTAGATTTAAATCAATGCGAAGTAGAAGGCTTATCTTCAAATCCATCCGAAACAAATGGTTTAGCTTCAAATACTTGCGATATAAATGAAACAGCTTCAAATGAAGACGAAACAAACGAGTTAGTTTCAAATCCATGCGAAACATATGATTTAGCATCAAGTCAATGCGAAGTAGAAGGCTTAGCTTCAAATCAATCCGAAACAAATGGTTTAGCTTTAAATACTTGTGATATACATGATTTAGCTTCAACTGCATGCGAAACAAACGAGTTAGCTTCAAATCCAAGCGAAACACATGATTTAACTTCAAGTCAATGCGAAGTTGAAGGCTTTGCTTCAAATCCACGCGAAGCGAATGGTTTAGCTTCAAATACTTGTGATATACATGATTTATCTTCAAATACAGGCGAAAAATGGAGTTAGCTTCAAATCCATGCGAAACATATGATTTAGCTTCAAATCAATGCGAAATAAACGGCTTAGCTTCAAATACATGAGAAACAAATGATTTATCTTCAGATAATTGCGATATAAGTGATATAGATTCAAATGCAGTCGAATCAATCGAGTTAGCTTCAAATTAATGCGAAGTAGGAGGCTTATCTTCAAATCCATGCGAAACAAATGGTTTAGCTTCAAATACTTGTGATATATATGATTTAACTTCAAATGCAGGCGAAACAAACGAGTTAGCTTCAAATCCATGCCATACACACGATTTAGATTAAAATCAATGCGAAGTAGAAGTCTTATCTTCAAATCCATCCGAAACAAATGGTTTAGCTTCAAATACTTGCGATATAAATGAAACAGCTTCAAATGAAGACGAAACAAACGAGTTAGTTTCAAATCCATGCGAAACATATGATTTAGCATCAACTCAATGCGAAGTAGAAGGCTTAGTTTCGAATCAATCCGTAACAAATGGTTTAGCTTCAAATACTTGTGATATACATGATTTAGGTTCAACTGCATGCGAAACAAACGAGTTAGCTTCAAATCCAAGCGAAACACATGATTTAACTTCAAGTCAATGCGAAGTTGAAGGCTTTGCTTCAAATCCATGCGAAGCGAATGGTTTAGCTTCAAATACTCGTGATATACATGATTTATCTTCAAATGCAGGCGAAACAAAAGAGTTAGCTTCAAATCCATGCGAAACACATCATTTGGCTACAAATTCATGCGAAACACATGGTTTAGATTCATAGATTCATATTCTTACGAAACAGATGGTTTAGATTCAGATACTTGTGATAAACATGATCTAGCTTCAACTGCATGCGAAACAAACGAATTAGCTTCAAATCAATGCGAACTGGAACGCTTAGCTTCAAATACATGAGAAACAAATGGTTTAGCTTCAAATACTTGTGATATACATGATTTAGCTTCAACTGCATGCGAAACAAACGCTTCACCTTCAAATCCAAGCGAAACACATGATTTAGGTTCAAATCAATGCGAAGTGGAAGGCTTAGCTTCAAATTCATGAGAAACAAATGGTTTAGATTCAAATACTTGTGATATACATGATTTAGCTTCAACTGCGTGCGAAACAAACGAGTTAGCTTCAAATCCAAGCGAAACACATGATTTAACTTCAAGTCAATGCGAAGTTGAAGGCTTTGCTTCAAATCCATGCGAAGCGAATGGTTTAGCTTCAAATACTTGTGATATACATGATTTATCATCAAATACATTCGAAAAAGGGAGTTAGCTTCAAACCCATGCGAAACATATGATTTAGTTTCAAATCAATGCGAAATAGACGGCTTAGCTTCAAATACACGAGAAACAAATGAATTATCTTCAGATAATTGCGATAGAAGTGATATAGATTCAAATGCAGTCGAATCAATCGAGTTAGCTTCAAATTAATGCGAAGTAGGAGGCTTGTCTTCAAATCCATGCGAGACAAATGGTTTAGCTTCAAATACTTGTGATATACATGATTTAACTTCAACTGCATGCGAAACAAACGAGTTAGCTTCAAATCCACGCGAAACATATGATTTAGCTTCAAATCAATGCGAAGTAGAAGGCTTAGCTTCAAATTCATGCGATAAAAATGGTTTAGGTTCAAATACTTGTGATATACACGATTTATCTTCAAATACAGGCGAAACAAACGAGTTAGCTTCAAATCCATGCGAAAAACATGATTTAGCTTCAAATCAATGCGAAGTACAAGGCTTATCTTCAAATACATGAGAAACAAATGATTTATCTTCAGATAATTGCGATGTAAGTGATATAGCTTCAAATGCAGGCGAAACAATCGAGTTAGCTTCAAATCAATGCGAAGTGGAACGCTTAGCTTCAAATACATGAAAACAAATGGTTTAGCTTCAAATACTTGTGATATACATGATTTATCTTCAACTTCATGCGAAACAAACGAGTTAGCTTCAAAACCAAGAGAAACACATGATTTAGCTTCAAATCAATGCGAAGTAGAAGGCTTAGCTTCAAATTCATGCGACGTAGAAGGCTTATCATCAAATCAATGCGAAACAAATGGTTTAGCTTCAAATACTTGTGATATACATGATTTAGCTTCAACTGCATGCGAAACAAACGAGTTAGCTTCAAAACCAAGCGAAACATATGATTTAGCTTCAAATCAATGCTATATAGACGGCTTAGCTTCAAATACATGAGAAGCAAATAATTTATCTTCAGATAATTGCGATATAAGTGATATAGATACAAATGCAGTCGAATCAATCGAGTTAGCTTCAAATTAATGCGAAGTAGGATGCTTATCTTCAAATTCATGCGAAACAAAATGGTTTAGTTTCAAATACTTGTGATATACATAATTTAGCTTCAACCGCATGCGAAACAAACGAGTTAGCTTCAAATCCAAGCGAAACACATGATTTATCTTCAAGTCAATGCGAAGTTGAAGGCTTTGCTTCAAATCCATGCGAAGCGAATGGTTTAGCTTCAAATACTTGTGATATACATGATTTATCTTCAACTGCATGCGAAACAAACGAGTTAGCTTCAAAACCAAGCGAATCACATGATTTAGCTTCAAATCAATGCGAAGTAGAAGGCTTAGCTTCAAATACATGAGAAACAAATGGTTTAGCTTCAAATACTTGTGATATACATGATTTAGCTTCAACTGCATGCGAAACAAACGCTTCACCTTCAAATCCAAGCGAAACACATGATTTAGGTTCAAATCAATGCGAAGTGGAAGGCTTAGCTTCAAATTCATGAGAAACAAATGGTTTAGTTTCAAATACTTGTGATATACATGATTTAGCTACAACTGCGTGCGAAACAAACGAGTTAGCTTCAAATCCAAGCGAAACACATGATTTAACTTCAAGTCAATGCGAAGTTGAAGGCTTTGCTTCAAATCCATGCGAAGCGAATGGTTTAGCTTCAAATACTTGTGATATACATGATTTATCTTCAAATACTTGTGATATACATGATTTATCTTCAAATACATTCGAAAAAAGGAGTTAGCTTCATACCCATGCGAAACATATGATTTAGCATCAACTCAATGCGAAGTAGAAGGCTTAGCTTCAAATCAATCCGAAACAAATGGTTTAGCTTCAAATACTTGTGATATACATGATTTAGGTTCAACTGCATGCGAAACAAACGAGTTAGCTTCAAACCCAACCGAAACACATGATTTAACTTCAAGTCAATGCGAAGTTGAAGGCTTTGCTTCAAATCCATGCGAACCGAATGGTTTAGCTTCAAATACTTGTGATATACATGATTTATCTTCAAATACAGGCGAAAAAAGGAGTTAGCTTCAAACCCATGCGAAACATATGATTTAGCTTCAAATCAATGCGAAATAGACGGCTTAGCTTCATATACATGAGAAACAAATGAATTATCTTCAGATAATTGCGATAGAAGTGATATAGATTCAAATGCAGTCGAATCAATCGAGTTAGCTTCAAATTAATGCGAAGTAGGAGGCTTGTCTTCAAATCCATGCGAGACAAATGGTTTAGCTTCAAATACTTGTGATATACATGATTTAACTTCAACTGCATGCGAAACAAACGAGTTAGCTTCAAATCCAAGCGAAACACATGATTTATCTTCAAATCAATGCGAAGTTGAAGGCATTGCTTCAAATCCATGCGAAGCGAATGGTTTAGATCTAAATACTTGTGATATACATGATTTATCTCCAAATACAGGCGAAAAAATCGAGTTAGCTTCAAATCCAAGCGAAACACATTATTTAGGTTCAACTCAATGCGAAGTAGAAGGCTTAGCTTCAAATTCATGCGACGTAGAAGGCTTATCATCAAATCAATGCGAAACAAATGGTTTAGCTTCAAATACTTGTGATATACATGATTTAGCTTCAACTGCATGCGAAACAAACGAGTTAGCTTCAAAACCAAGCGAAACACATGATTTAGCTGCAAATCAATGCGAAGTAGAAGGCTTAGCTTCAAATCCATGCGAATCAAACGGTTTAGCTTCAAATACTCGTGATATACATGATTTATCTTCAAATGCAGGCGAAACAAAAGAGTTAGCTTCAAATCCTTGCGAAACACATCATTTGGCTTCAAATTCATACGAAACACATGGTTTAGATTCATAGATTCATATTCTTGCGAAACAGATGGTTTAGATTCAGATACTTGTGATAAACATGATCTAGCTTCAACTGCATGCGAAACAAACGAGTTAGCTTCAAATCAATGCGAAGTGGAACGCTTAGATTCAAATACATGAGAAACAAATGGTTTAGCTTCAAATACTTGTGATATACATGATTTAGCTTCAACTGCATGCGAAACAAACGCTTCACCTTCAAATCCAAGCGAAACACATGATTTAGGTTCAAATCAATGCGAAGTGGAAGGCTTAGCTTCAAATTCATGAGAAACAAATGGTTTAGATTCAAATACTTGTGATATACATGATTTAGCTTCAACTGCGTGCGAAACAAACGAGTTAGCTTCAAATCCAAGCGAAACACGTGATTTAACTTCAAGTCAATGCGAAGTTGAAGGCTTTGCTTCAAATCCATGCGAAGCGAATGGTTTAGCTTCAAATACTTGTGATATACATGATTTATCTTCAAATACATTCGAAAAAAGGAGTTAGCTTCAAACCCATGCGAAACATATGATTTAGCTTCAAATCAATGCGAAATAGACGGCTTAGCTTCAAAAACACGAGAAACAAATGAATTATCTTCAGATAATTGCGATAGAAGTGATATAGATTCAAATGCAGTCGAATCAATCGAGTTAGCTTCAAATTAATGCGAAGTAGGAGGCTTGTCTTCAAATCCATGCGAGACAAATGGTTTAGCTTCAAATACTTGTGATATACATGATTTAACTTCAACTGCATGCGAAACAAACGAGTTAGCTTCAAATCCATGCGAAACATATGATTTAGCTTCAAATCAATGCGCAATAGACGGCTTAATTTCAAATACATGAGAAGCAAATGATTTATCTTCAGATAATTGCGATATAAGTGATACAGCTTCAAATCCATGCGAAACACATGATTTAGCTTCAAATTCACGCGAGTCGCATGGATTAGCTACATAGCCTTTATATTTTTGCGAAACAGATGGATTAGATCCAGATACTTGTGATAAACATGATTTAGCTTCAACTGCATGCGAAACAAACGAGTTAGCTTCAAATCCAAGCGAAACACATGATTTACATTCAAATCAATGCGAAATAGAAGGCTTAGCTTCAAATCAATGCGATGTAGAAGGCTTATCATCAAATCAATGTGAAACAAGTGGTTTAGCTTCAAATACTTGTGATATACATGATTTAATTTCAACTGCATGCGAAACAAACTAGTTAGCATCAAAACCAAGCGAAACGCATGATTTAGCTTCAAATCAATGCGAAGTAGAAGGCTTAGCTTCAAATTCATGCGAAACAAAATGGTTTAGCTTCAAATACTTGTGATATACATAATTTAGCTTCAACCGCATGCGAAACAAACGAGTTAGCTTCAAATCCAAGCGAAATACATGATTTATCTTCAAGTCAATGCGAAGTTGAAGGCTTTGCTTCAAATCCATGCGAAGCGAATGGTTTAGCTTCAAATACTTGTGATATACATGATTTATCTTCAACTGCATGCGAAACAAACGAGTTAGCTTCAAAACCAAGCGAAACACATGATTTAGCTTCAAATCAATGCGAAGTAGAAGGCTTGGCTTCAAATTCATGCGACGTAGAAGGCTTTTCATCAAATCAATGCGAAACAAATGGTTTAGCTTCAAATACTTGTGATATACATGATTTAGCATCAACTGCATGCGAAACAAACGAGTTAGCTTCAAATCCATGCGAAACGCATGATTTATCTTCAAATCAATGCGAAGTAGAAGGCTTAGCTTCAAACACATGAGAAACAAATGATTTATCTTCAGATAATTGCGATATAAGTGATACAGCTTCAAATCCATGCGAAACACATGATTTAGCTTCAAATTCATGCGAATCACATGGATTAGCTTCCTAGCCTTTATATTCTTGAGGAACAGATGGATTAGATCCAGATACTTGTGATGTACATGTTTTAGCTTCAACTGCATGCGAAACAAACGTGTTAGATTCAAATCCAAGCGAAACACATGATTTATCTTCAAATCAATGTGAAGTTGAAGGCTTTGCTTCAAATCCATGCGAAGCGAATGGTTTAGCTTCAAATACTTGTGATATAAATGATTTATCTTCAAATACAGGCGAAGAAAACGAGTTAGCTTCAATTCCATGCGAAACATATGATTTAGCTTCAAGTAAGTGCGAAATAGACGGCTTAGATTCAAATACATGAGAAGCAAATGATTTATCTTCAGATAATTGCGATAGATGTGATATAGATTCAAATGCAGTCGAATCAATCGAGTTAGCTTCAAATTAATGCGAAGTAGGAGGCTTGTCTTCAAATCCATGCGAGACAAATGGTTTAGCTTCAAATACTTGTGATATACATGATTTAACTTCAACTGCATGCGAAACAAACGAGTTAGCTTCAAATCCAAGCGAAACACATAATTTATCTTCAAATCAATGCGAAGTTGAAGGCATTGCTTCAAATCCATGCGAAGCGAATGGTTTAGTTCTAAATACTTGTGATATACATGATTTATCTCCAAATACAGGCGAAAAAATCGAGTTAGCTTCAAATCCAAGCGAAACACATTATTTAGGTTCAAATCAATGCGAAATAGACGGCTTAGCTTCAAATACATGAGAAACTAATGATTTATCTTCAGATAATTGCGATATAAGTGATATAGATTCAAATGCAGTCGAATCAATCCAGTTAGCTTCAAATTAATGCGAAGTAGGAGGATTATCTTCAAATCCATGCGAAACAAATGCTTTAGCTTCAAATACTTGTGATATACATGATTTAACTTCAAATGCAGGCGAAACAAACGAGTTAGCTTCAAATCCATGCGAAACATATGATTTAGCTTCAAATCAATGCGCAATAGACGGCTTAATTTCAAATACATGAGAAGCAAATGATTTATCTTCAGATAATTGCGATATAAGTGATACAGCTTCAAATCCATGCGAAACACATGATTTAGCTTCAAATTCACGCGAGTCGCATGGATTAGCTTCATAGCCTTTATATTTTTGCGAAACAGATGGATTAGATCCAGATACTTGTGATAAACATGATTTAGCTTCAACTGCATGCGAAACAAACGAGTTAGCTTCAAATCCAAGCGAAACACATGATTTACATTCAAATCAATGCGAAATAGAAGGCTTAGCTTCAAATCAATGCGACGTAGAAGGCTTATCATCAAATCAATGTGAAACAAGTGGTTTAGCTTCAAATACTTGTGATATACATGATTTAATTTCAACTGCATGCGAAACAAACTAGTTAGCATCAAAACCAAGCGAAACGCATGATTTAGCTTCAAATCAATGCGAAGTAGAAGGCTTAGCTTCAAATTCATGCGAAACAAAATGGTTTAGCTTCAAATACTTGTGATATACATAATTTAGCTTCAACCGCATGCGAAACAAACGAGTTAGCTTCAAATCCAAGCGAAATACATGATTTATCTTCAAGTCAATGCGAAGTTGAAGGCTTTGCTTCAAATCCATGCGAAGCGAATGGTTTAGCTTCAAATACTTGTGATATACATGATTTATCTTCAACTGCATGCGAAACAAACGAGTTAGCTTCAAATCCATGCGAAACGCATGATTTATCTTCAAATCAATGCGAAGTAGAAGGCTTAGCTTCAAACACATGAGAAACAAATGATTTATCTTCAGATAATTGCGATATAAGTGATACAGCTTCAAATCCATGCGAAACACATGATTTAGCTTCAAATTCATGCGAATCACATGGATTAGCTTCCTAGCCTTTATATTCTTGAGGAACAGATGGATTAGATCCAGATACTTGTGATGTACATGTTTTAGCTTCAACTGCATGCGAAACAAACGTGTTAGATTCAAATCCAAGCGAAACACATGATTTATCTTCAAATCAATGTGAAGTTGAAGGCTTTGCTTCAAATCCATGCGAAGCGAATGGTTTAGCTTCAAATACTTGTGATATACATGATTTATCTTCAACTGCATGCGAAACAAACGAGTTAGCTTCAAAACCAAGCGAAACATATGATTTAGCTTCAAATCAATGCGAAGTAGAAGGCTTAGCTTCAAATTCATGCGACGTAGAAGGCTTATCATCAAATCAATGCGAAACAAATGGTTTAGCTTCAAATACTTGTGATATACATGATTTAGCTTCAACTGCATGCGAAACAAACGAGTTAGCTTCAAAACCAAGCGAAACACATGATTTAGCTGCAAATCAATGCGAAGTAGAAGGCTTAGCTTCAAATCCATGCGAATCAAACGGTTTAGCTTCAAATACTCGTGATATACATGATTTATCTTCAAATGCAGGCGAAACAAAAGAGTTAGCTTCAAATCCTTGCGAAACACATCATTTGGCTTCAAATTCATGCGAAACACATGGTTTAGATTCATAGATTCATATTCTTGCGAAACAGATGGTTTAGATTCAGATACTTGTGATAAACATGATCTAGCTTCAACTGCATGCGAAACAAACGAGTTAGCTTCAAATCAATGCGAAGTGGAACGCTTAGCTTCAAATACATGA
>NW_027477097.1:0-99379 GCF_051020955.1 Megalopta genalis
ATCCAAGAGAAACACACGATTTAGCTTCAAATCAATGCGATGTAGAAGGCTTAGCTTCAATTCGATGCCATACGAATGATTTAGCTTCAAATACCTGCGATAGAAGTGATATAGCTTCAAATGCAGGCGAAACTAACGAGTTAGCTTCAAGTCTATGCGAAACACATGATTTAGCTTCAAATTCATGCGAAACACGTGGTTTAGCTTCATATGCTTGCGAAACAAGTGGTTTAGCTTCAGATACTTGTGATAACATGATTTAGCTTCAAATTCATGTGAAACACATGGTTTAGCTTCATATTCTTGCGAACAAATGGTTTAGATTCAGATACTTGTGATAAACATGATTTAGCTTCAACCGCATGCGAAACAAACGAGTTAACTTTAAAACCAAGCGAAACACATGATTTAGCTTCAAATCAATGCCAAGTTGAAGGCTTAGCTTCATATCCATGCGAATCAAATGATTTAGCTTCAAATACTTGCGAATTTAAGTGATACAGCTTCAAATGCATGCGATACAAACGAGTTAGCATCAAATACATGCGAAACTCATAATTTAGCTAAAAATTAATGCGAAGTAGAAGGCGTAGCTTCAAAACCATGCGACATAAATGGTTTAGCTTCAAATATTTGTGACAAACATGATTTAGCTTCAAATGCAGGCGAAACAAACGAATTAGTTTCAATTCCATGCGAACCGCATGATTTATCTACAAATCAATGCGACGTAGAAGGTTCAGCTTCAAATCCATGCGAAACAAATGATTTAGCATCAGAATATTGCGATATAAGTGATATAGCTTCAAATGTAGAGGAATCAAACGAGTTAGCTTTAAAATCCATGCGATACACATGATTCATCTTCAAATCAATGCGAAGTAGAAGGCTAAGCTTCAAATACATGCGGAACAAATGATTTTTCTTCAAATAAACACGTGGATTAGCTTCAAATTCGTTCGAAACAAATGATTTAGCTTCACATACTTGCGATGTAAATGATATAGCTTCAAATGCAGGCGAAACAAACGAGTTAGCTTCAAATCCATGCGAACACACGACTTAGCTTCAAATCCATGAAAAACACATGGTTTAGCTTCATATTCTTGCGAAACAAAATGGTTTAGCTTCAAATACTTGCGATATACATGTTTTAGCTTCAACTGCACACGAACAAACGAGTTAGCTTCAAATCCAATCGAAACACAAGATTTAGCTTCAAATCAAATCGATGTAGAAGGTTTAGCTTCAAATCCATGCGAAACACATGATTTTTCCTTCAAATTAATGCGAAGTAGAGGCTTATTCTCAAAGCCATGCGACACAAATGATTTAGCTTCAAATACTTGCGATACAATTGATATAGCATCAATTGCAGGCGAAACAAACGAGTTAGCTTCAAATCCATGCGAATCAAATGATTTAGTCTCAAATACATATGATAACATGATTTAGCTTCAACTGCTTGCGAAACATACGAGTAAGCTTCAAATCCATGCTATACACATGATATAGCATCAAATCAATGCGAAGTAGAAGGCTTAGCTTCAAATCCATGCGAAACAAATGATTTAGGTTCAGATACTTGCGATATAAGTGAAATAGCTTCAATGCAGGAGAAACAAAAGAGTTAGCTCCAAATCCATGCGAACATATGATTTAGCTTCAAATCAATGCGATGTAGAAGGTTTAGATTCAAATCCAAGCCAAACAAACGAATTAGCTTCAAATCCATGAAAAACACATTATTTAGCTTCAGATCAATGTGAACTAGAAGCCTTAGCTTTAAATCCATCCGAAACAAATGGTTTAACTTCAAATACTTGTGATATACATGATTTAGCTTCACATGCAGGCGAACAAATGAGTGGGCTTCAAATCCATTCGAAACACAGGATTTAGTTTCAAATCAATGTGATGTAGAAGGCTAGCTTCAAATCCATCCGACACAAATGGTTTAGCTTCAAATACTTGCGATATACATGTTTTAGCTTCAACTGCATACGAAACAAACGAGTTAGCTTCAAATCCAAGCGAAACACATGATTTAGCTTCAAATCAATGCGAAGGAGAAAGCTTAGCTTCAAATCCATGCGAATCAAATGATTTAGTCTCAAATACGTGTGATAAACATGATTTAGCTCAACTGCAGGCGAAGCAATCGCGTTAGCTTCAAATCCAAGGTAAACAAATGATTTAGCTTCAAATCAATGCGAAGTCGAAGACTTAGCTTCAACTCAATTCGAAACAAATGGTTTAGCTACAATTACTTGTGGTATACACTGATTGGCCTACAACTGCTTGCGAAACAACGAGTAAGTTTCAATCCATGCTATACACATGATATAGCTTCAAATCAATGCGAAGTAGAAGGCTTAGCTTCAAATCCATGCGAAACAAATGATTTAGATACAAATACTTGCGATATAAGTGATATAGCTTCAAATGGAGGAGAAACAAACGAGTTAGCTCCAAATCCATGCAAAACACCTGATTAATCTTCAAATCAATGCGAAGTAGAAGGCTTAGCTTCAAATACATGAGAAACGAATGGTTTAGCTACAAACATTTGTGATATAATTATGAATTAGCTTCAACTGCATGCGGAACGAACGAGTTAGCTTTAAATCCATGCAAAACAATGATTTACCTTCAAATCAATGAGAAATAGAAGGCTTAGCTTCAAATCCATGCGAAACAAATGGTTTAGCTACAAACATTTGTGATAAATATGATTTAGCTTCAACTGCATGCGGAATGAACGAATTAGCTTCAAATCCAAGCGAAACATATGACTTAGCTTCAAATCAATGTGAAGTAGAAGGCTTAGCTTAAAAACCATGTGAATCAATGTTTTAGCTTCAAATGCTTGTGATATACACGATATAGCATCAAATGCAGGCGAAACAAACGAGTTAGCTTCAATTCCATGCGAAGCAAATGATTTAGCTTAAAATTAATGCGAAACACATGGATTAGATCAAACTCGTGCGAAACAAATGATTTAGCTTCAGATACTTGTCGTATACATGATTTAGCATCAACTGCATGCGAAACAAACGAGTTAGCTTCAAATCCATGCGATACACATGATTTAGCTTCAAATTAATGCGAATTTAGAAGGCTTAGGTTGAAATCCACGCGAAACAAATGGTTTAGCCCAAATATTTGTGATACACACGATTTAGCTTCAACTCCATGCGAAACAATCAAGGTAGCTTCAAATCCAATCGAAACACATGATTTTGCTTCAAATTCATGAGAAAAACAATGGTTTAGGCTCCATATTCTTGCGAAACAAATGGTTTAGATTCAGATACTTGTGATAGACATGATTTAGCTTCAACTGCATGCGAAAACAAACGAGTTTAGCTTCAAGACCAGAGCGAAACAGATGATTTAGCATCTAGATTAATACGCAGTAGAAGCTTAGTTCAAATCCATGCGACACAACGGGCTTAGCTTCAAATATTTGTGATATACATGAGTTAGCTTCCAATCCATGCGGAACAAAAGGTTAGCTTCAAATACTTGTGATATACATTATTTAGCTTCAACTCCGTGCGAAACAAATGAGTTGGCTTGAAATCCAAGCGATACACACGAGTTATCTTCATTTCATGCAAAGTAGATGCCTTAGCTTCAAATCCATACGAATCAAATGGTTTAGCTTCAAATACTTGCGATAAACACGATTTAGCTTCAACTGCATGCGAAACAAACGTGTTAGCTTCAAATCCAAGCGAAACACATGATTTAGTTTCAAATCAATGCGAAGCGAAGGCTTAGCTTCAATCCATGCGAAACAAATGATTTAGTTTTCACATACTTGCGATATAAATGATATAGCTTCAAATGCAGGCGAAACAAACGAGTTAGCTTCAAATCCAAGCGAGAACACATGGTTAGTTTCAAATCAATGCGAAGTAGGAGGCTTTATCCTCAAAGCCATGCGACACAAATGATTTAGGCTTCAAATACTTGCGATATAACTGATATAACTTCAAATGCAGGCGAAATAAACGAGTTAGCTTCAAATCTGTGCGAAACACATGATTTAGCTTCAAATCCATGCGAACCACATGATTTAGTTTCAAATCAATGTGAAGTAGAAGGCTTAGCTTCAAATCCATGCGAAACACATGATTTAGGTTCAAATCAATGCGAAGTAGATGGCTTAACTTCAAATCCATGCGAAACAAATGATTTAGCTTCAATACTTGCGACGTAAATGATATAGCTTCAAATGCTGCGAACAAACCAGGTAGCTACAATTCCATGCGAAACACACGATTTAGCTTAAAAGTCATTCGAAACAAATGATTTAGCTTCAAATACTTGCGATATAAACGATATACCTTCAAATGTAGGCAAAAAAAAGAGTTAGCTTCAATCCATGCGGAACACATGATTTAGCTTCAAATCCATGCGGACACATGATTTAGCTTCAAATCCATGCGAACCACATGATTTTCCTTCAATTAATGCGAAGTAGAAGGCTTTTTCTCAAAGCCATGCGACACAAATGATTTAGCTTCAAATGCTTGCGATACAATTGATATAGCTTCAAATGCAGGCGAAACAAACGAGTTAGCTTCAAATCCAAGCGAAGCACGTGATTTACCTTCAAATTAATGCGAAGTAGAAGGCTTATTCCTCAAAGCCATGCGACACAAATGATTTAGCTTCAAATACTTGCGATATAATTGATATAGCATCAAATGCAGGCGAAACAAACGAGTTAGCTTCAAATCTGTGCGAAACACATGATTTAGCTTCAAATCAATGCGAAGTAGGAGGCTTACCTTCAAAGCCATGCGACACAAATGGTTTAGCTTCAAATACTTTCGACACAATTGATATAGCTTCAAATGCATGCCGAAACGAACGAGTTAGCTTCAAACCAAGCGTAACACGTGATTAGCTTCAAATCAATGAGAAGTAGGAGGCTTAGCTTCAAATCCAATCGAATCACAAGATTTAGCTTCAAATCAATGAGAAGTAGAAAGCTTAGCTTCAAATCCATGCGAATCAAATGATTTAGCTTCAAATACTTGTGATATACATGATATAGCACCAAATGCAGGCGAAACAAACGAGTTTTCTTCAAATCCATGCGAAACACACGATTTAACTGCAAATCAATGCGATGTAGAAGGTTAGCGTCAAATCCATGCGACACAAAGAATTAGCTTCAAATGCTTGCGAAATAGATGGTACAGATTCAAATAAAGTCGAAACAAACGAGATATCTTCAAATCCATGCAAAACACATGATTTTGATTCAAATCAATGCGAAGTAGAAGCTTAGCTTCAAATCCATGCGAATAAAATGATTTAGCTTCGCATACGTGTGATATACATGATATAGCTTCAAATGCAGGCGGAACAGCGAGCAAGCTTCGAATCCATGCGAAAAACATGATTTAGCTTCAAATCAGTGCGAAGTAGAACGCTTAGATTCAAATCCATATGAATCAACTGGTTTATCTTCAAATACATGTGAAATACATGACTCAGCTTCAATTGCATGCGAAACAATCGTGTTAGCTTCAAATCCACGCAAATCACATGATTTAGCTTCCAATCAATGCGAAGTAGAAGGCTTAGCTTCAAATCCAAGCGAAACAAATGATTTGGCTTCAAATCAATGCGAAGGAGAAAGCTAGGCTTCAAACTCATGCGAAACAAATGATTTAGCTTCAAATACTTGTGATATACATGATATATCTTCAAATGCAGGCGAAACAAAACGAGTTTTCTTCAAATCCATGCGAAATACATGACTTAGCTTCAAATCCATGCAAAGCACATGATATGGCTCAAAGCAATGCGAAGTAGAAGGCTGAGCTTCAAATACAGTGAAACAAATGGTTTAGTTTCAAATACTTGCGATATCAAGTGATATAGATTCAACTGCAGGCGAAACAAACGCGTTAGCTTCAAGTCCAAGCGAAACTCAGTTATTTAGCTGCAAATCAATGCGATATAGAAGGTTTAGCTTCAAACCATGCGACACAAATGATTTAGCTTCTGATACTTACGATATCAGTGATATAGCTTCAAAATGCAGACGAATCAAACGAGTTAGCTTCAAATCCGTGCGACAGAAATGATTCAACTTCAAATACTTGCGATATAAATGATATAGCTTCAAATGCAGGCGAAACAAACGAGTTACCTCCAAATTCAAGCGAACACATGATTTACCTTCAAATTAATGCAAAGTAGAAGGCTTATCTTCAAAGCCATGCAACACAAATGATTTAGCTTCAAATACTTGCGATATAATTGATATAGCTTCAAATGCATGCGAAACAAACGAGTTAGCTCCCAATCCATGCGAAACACATGATTTAGCTTCAAATCAAAGCGAAACACATGATTTAGCTTCAAATAAACGCGATGTAGAAAGTTTGGCTTCATAAACCGTGCGAAACTAATGATTTCGCTTCAAATACTTGCGATATAAATGATATAGCTCCAAATGCAGGCAACACAAACGAGTCAGCTTCAAATATATGCGAAACACACGATTTAGCTTCAAATTCATGCGAAACACATGATTTAGCTTAAAATTCATGCGAAACAGATTATTTAGCTTCAAATACTTGCGATATAAACGATATACCTTCATATGCAGGCAAAACAACGAGTTAGCTTCAAGTCCATGCGGAACACATGATTTAGCTTCAAATCAATGCGGAGCACATGGTTTAGCTTCATATGCTTGCGAAACAAGTGGTTTAGCTTCAGATACTTGTGATAAACATGATTAGCTTCAACTGCATGCGAAACAAACGAGTTAGCTTAAAATCGAAGAGAAACACACGATTTAGCTTCAAATCAATGCGAAGTTGAAGGCTTTAGCTTCAAATCGATGCCATACGAAATGATTTAGCTTTCAAATACCTGCGATAGAAGGGATATAGCTTCAAATGCAGGCGAAACAAACGAGTTAGCTTCAAGTCTATGCGAAAGACATGATTTAGCTTCAAATTCATGCGAAACACGTGGTTAGCTTCATATTCTTGCGAACAAATGGTTTAGATTCAGATACTTGTGATAAACATGATTTTGAATCAAATGCAGGCGAAACAAACGAGTTAGTTTCAAATCCATGCGAAACACATGATTTAGCTTCAAATCCAAGCGAAACACATGGTTTAGCTTCATATTCTTGCGAAACAAATGGTTTAGCTTCATATACTTGTGATAAACATGATTTAGCTTCAACCGCCTGCGAAACAAACGAGATAGCATTAAAACCAAGCGAGACACATGATTTAGCTTCAAATCAATGCGAAGTAGATGGCTTAGCTTCATATCCATGCGAAACAAATGGCTTAGCTCAAATACTTGCGAATATAAGTGATACAACTTCAAATGCATGCGAAACAAGCGAGTTAACATCAAATCCATGCGAAACACATGATTTAGCTTCAAATACTTGCGATATAAACGATATACCTTCAAATGTAGGCAAAACAAACGAGTTAGCTTCAAATCCATGCGGAACACATGATTTAGCTTCAAATCAATGCGAAGCACATGGTTTAGCTTCATATGCTTGCGAAACAAGTGTCTTAGCTTCAGATACTTGTGATAAACATGATTTAGCTTCAACTGCATGCGAAACAAACGAGTTAGTTTAAAATCCAAGAGAATCACACGATTTAGCTTCAAATCAATGCGAAGTAGAAGACTTAGCTTCAAATCGATGCCATACGAATGATATAGCTTCAAATACCTGCGATATAAACGATATACCTTCAAATGTAGGCAAACCAAACGAGTTAGCTTCAAATCCATGCGGAACACATGATTTAGCTTCAAATCAATGCGAAGCACATGGTTTAGCTTCATATGCTTGCGAAACAAGTGGTTTAGCTACAGATACTTGTGATAAACATGATTTAGCTTCAACTGCATGCGAAACAAACGAGTTAGTTTAAAATCCAAGCGAAACACACGATTTAGCTTCAAATCAATGCGAAGTAGAAGGCTTAGCTTCAAATCGATGCCATAGGAATGATTTAGCTTCAAATACCTGCGATTAAATGATGTAGCTTCAAATGCAGGCGAAACAAACGAGTTAGCTTCAAATCCATACGAAACACATGATTTACCTTCAAATTAATGCAAAGCAGAAGGTTTATCTTCAAAGCCATGCGACACAAATGATTTAGCTTCAAATACTTGTTATATAATTGATATAGCTTCAAATGCAGGCGAAACAAACGAGTTAGCTTCAAATCCAAGCGAAACACATGATTTAGTTTCAAATCAATGCGAAGTAGAATGCTTAGCTTCAAATCCATGCGACACAAATTATTTAGTTTCAAATACTTGCGATAGAAGTGATATAGCTACAATGCAGGCGAAACAAACGAGTTAGCTTCAAAGCCATGCGAAGCAAATGATTTAGCTTCAAATACTTGCGATATAATTGATATATCTTCAAATGCAGGCGAAACAAACGAGTTAGCTTCAAATCCAAGCGAAACACATGATTTAGTTTCAAATCAATGCGAAGAAGAAGGCTTAGCTTCAAATCCATGCGAAACAAATGATTTAGCTTCATATACTTGCCATATAAATGATATAGCTTCAAATGCAGGCGAAACAAACGAGTTAGCTTCAAATCCAAGCGAAAAACATGATTTACCTTCAAATTAATGCAAAGTAGGAGGCTTATCTTCAAATCCATGCGAAACACATGATTTAGCTTCAAATCCAAGCGAAACACATGGTTTAGCTTCATATTCTTGCGAAACAAATGGTTTAGCTTCATATACTTGTGATAAACATGATTTAGCTTCAACAGCATGCGAAACAAACGAGTTAGCATGAAAACCAAGCGAGACACGTGATTTAGCTTCAAATCAATGCGAAGTAGATGGCTTAGCTTCATATCCATACGAAACAAATGACATAGCTTCAAATACTTGCGAATATAAGCGATACAGATCAAATGAATGCGAAACAAACGAGGTAGCTTCAAATCCATGCGAAACAAATGATTTTTCTTCATATACTTGCGATACAAGTAAACTAGCTTCAATTGCAGCGAAACAAACCAGGTAGCTTCAATTCCATGCGAAACACATGATTTAGCTTAAAATTCATACGAAACAGATTATTTAGCTTCAAATACTTGCGATATAAACGATATACCTTCAAATGCAGGCAAAACAAACGAGTTAGCTTCAAGTCCATGCGGAACACATGATTTAGCTTCAAATCAATGCGAAGCACATGATTTAGTTTCAAATCAATGCGAAGTTGAAAGCTTAGCTTCAAATCCATGCTTAATATATGAGTTACCTTCAAATACTTGCGATATAAATGAAATAGCTTCAAATGCAGGTGAAACAAACGCGATAGCTTGATATTCATGGAAACGCATGATTTAGTTTCAAATTCATGCGAAACACATGATTTAGTTTCAAATCAATGCGAAGTAGAAGGCTTAGCTTCAAATCCATGCGAAACAAATGGTTTAGCTACAAATACTTTTGATATACGTTATTTAGATTCAACTGCATGCGTAACAAACGAGTTAGCTTCAAATCCATGCGAAAGACATGATTTAGCTTTAAATCCATGAGAAACACGTGGCTTAGATTCATATTCTTGCGAAACAAATGGTTTAGCTTCAATTACTTGCGATAAAATTGATATAGCTTCATATACAGACGAAAGAAACGAAATAGCTTCAAATCCAAGCGAAACAAATGATGTAGCTGCAAATAAATGCGACGTGGAAGCTTTAGCTTCAAATCCATGCGATACACAAGATTTTGCAGCAAAGCAATGCGATGTAGAAGGATTAGCTTCAAATCCATGGGATACACAAGATTTAGCTTCAAATCAATGCAATGTAGAGGGTTAAGCTACAAAATCCATGCTGTACACATGATATAGCTTCAAATCAATGCGAAGTAGAAGGCTTAGCTTCAAATCCATGCGAAACAAACGATTTTTCTTCAAATACTTGCGATATAAGTGATATAGCTTCAAATGCAGGCGAAACAAGCAAGATAGCTTCAAATCCAAGTGAAACACATGATTTATATTCAAATCAACGCGAAATAGAAGGCTTAGCTTCAAATCCATGCTAAACACATGATTTAGCTTCAAATTCATGCGAAACAAATGATTTAGCATCAGATACTGGCTATGTAAGTGATATAGCTTCAAATGCAGAGGAATCAAACGAGTTAGCTTCAAATTCCATGCCATACATATAATTTAGCTTCATGTACTTACGATATAAGTGCAATAGCTTCAAATCTGTGCGAAATACATGACTTAGCTTCAAATTCATGTGAAACACATGGTTTAGCTTCATATTCTTGCGAAACAAATGGTTTAGATTCAGATAATTGTGATAAACATGATTTAGCTTCAAATGCAGGCGAAACAAACGAGTTGCCTTCAAATCCAAGCTAAACACCTGATTTACCTTCTAATTAATGCAAAGTAGAAGGCTTATCTTCAAAGCCATGCGACACAAATGATTTAGCTTCAAATACTTGCGATATAATTGATATAGCTTCAAATGCAGGCGAAACAAACGAGTTAGCTTCAAATCTGTGCGAAACACATGATTTAGCTTCAAATTCATGCGAAACACATGGTTTAGCTTCATATTCTTGCGAAACAAATGCTTTAGATTCAGATACTTGTGATAAACATAATTTAGCTTCAAATGCAGGGGTAACAAACGAGTTAGTTTCACATCCATGCGAAACACATGATTTAGCTTCAAATCCATGCGAAACACATGATTTAGTTTCAAATCAATGCGAAGTAGTCGACATAGCTTCATATCCATGCGAAACAAATGATTTAGCTGCACATACTAGCGATATAAATGATATAGCCTCAAATGCAGGCGAAACAAACGAGTTAGCTTCAAATCCAAGCGAAACATATGATTTACCTTCAAATTAATGCGAAGTAGAAGGCTTATCCTCAAAGCCATGCGACACAAATGATTCAGCTTCAAATACTTGCGATATAATTGATTTAGCTTCAAATGCAGGCGAAACAAACGAGTTAGCTTCAAATCCAGGCGAAACACATGGGTTAGCTTCATATTCTTCCGAAACAAATGGTTTAGCTTCATATACTTGCGATATAAATGATATAGCTTCAAATGCAGGCGAAACAGACGAGTTAGCTTCAAATCCCAGCGAAACACATGGTTTAGTTTCAAATCAATGCGTAGTAGAAGGCTTAGCTTCAAATCTATACGAATCAAATGGTTTAGTTTCAAATAATTGTGATGTATATGATTTAGCTTCAACTGCAGGCGAAGCAAACGAGTTAGCTTCAAATCAATGCAAAACACATGATTTAGCTTCCAATCGATGCGAAGTAGAAGGCATAGCTTCAAATCCATGCGACACAAATGATTCAGATTCAAATACTTGCAATATAATTGATATAGCTTCAAATGCAGGCGAAACAAACGAGGTAGCTTCAAATCGAAGCGAAACACATGATTTAGTTCCAAATCAATGCGAAGTAGGAGGCTTATCCTCAAAGCCATGCGACACAAATGATTTAACTTCAAATACTTGCGATATAATTGATATAGCTTCAAATGCAGGCGAAATAAACGAGTTAGCCTCAAATCTATGTGAAACACATGAGTCAGCTTCTAATTCATGCGAAACACATGGTTTAGCTTCATATTCTTGCGAAACAAATGGTTTAGATTCAGATACTTGTGATAAACATGATTTAGCTTCAACCGCATGCGAAACAAACGAGTTAACTTTAAAACCAAGCGAAACACATGATTTAGCTTCAAATCAATGCCAAGTTGAAGGCTTAGCTTCATATCCATGCGAATCAAATGATTTAGCTTCAAATACTTGCGAATTTAAGTGATACAGCTTCAAATGCATGCGATACAAACGAGTTAGCATCAAATACATGCGAAACTCATAATTTAGCTAAAAATTAATGCGAAGTAGAAGGCGTAGCTTCAAAACCATGCGACATAAATGGTTTAGCTTCAAATATTTGTGACAAACATGATTTAGCTTCAAATGCAGGCGAAACAAACGAATTAGTTTCAATTCCATGCGAACCGCATGATTTATCTACAAATCAATGCGACGTAGAAGGTTCAGCTTCAAATCCATGCGAAACAAATGATTTAGCATCAGAATATTGCGATATAAGTGATATAGCTTCAAATGTAGAGGAATCAAACGAGTTAGCTTTAAAATCCATGCGATACACATGATTCATCTTCAAATCAATGCGAAGTAGAAGGCTAAGCTTCAAATACATGCGGAACAAATGATTTTTCTTCAAATAAACACGTGGATTAGCTTCAAATTCGTTCGAAACAAATGATTTAGCTTCACATACTTGCGATGTAAATGATATAGCTTCAAATGCAGGCGAAACAAACGAGTTAGCTTCAAATCCATGCGAAACACACGACTTAGCTTCAAATCCATGAAAAACACATGGTTTAGCTTCATATTCTTGCGAAACAAATGGTTTAGCTTCAAATACTTGTGATATACATGATTTAACTTCAACTGCATGCGAAACGAACGTGTTAGCTTCAAATCCAAGCGAAACACAAGAATTAGCTTCAAATAAATGCGAAGTAGAAAGCTTAGATTGATATCCATGCGAAACAACTGATTTGGCTTCAAATACTTACGAATATAAGTGATATATCTTCAAATGGAGTTGAAACAAACGAGTTAGCCTCAAATCCATACGAAACATAAAATTTAGCTTCAATTCTATGCGAAGTAGAAGGCTCAGATTCAAATACATGCGAAACACATGATTTAGTTTCAAATCAATGTGATGTAGGAAGCTTAGCTTCAAATCCATGCGAATCAAATGATTTAGTCTCAAATACTTATGATATGCATGATTTAGATTCAAATGCAGGAAAAACAAACCAGTTATCTTCAATTTCATGCGAAACACATCATTTAGCTTCAAATCAATTCGAAGTACACGGCTTAGAATCAAATCCATGCGAAACAAATGGTTTAGCTACAAATACTTGTGATATACGTTATTTAGATTCAACTGCATGCGTAACAAACGAGTTAGGCTCAAATCCATGCGAAAGACATGAATTAGCAGCAAATCAATGCGATGTAGAAGGTTTAGCATCAAATCCATGCGATGCACAAAATTTAGTTTCAAATCAATGAGATGTCGAAGCTTTAGCTTCAAATCCATGCGATACACAAGATTTTGCAGCAAAGCAATGCGATGTAGAAGGTTTAGCTTCAAATCCATGGGATACACAAGATTTAGCTTCAAATCAATGCGATGTAGAAGGTTTAGCTTCAAATCAAAGCGAAACACATGATTTAGCTTCGAATCAATGCGATGAAGAAGGCATAGCTTCAAATCCATGCGAAACAAATGATTTAGATACAGATACTTGCGATATAAGTGATATAGCTTCAAATGCAGGAGAAACAAACGAGTTAGCTCCAAATCCTGCGAAACATATGATTTAGCTTCAAATCAATGCGATGTAGAAGGTTTAGATTCAAATCCAAGCGAATCAAACGAATTAGCTTCAAATCCATGCGAAACACATGATTTAGCTTCAAATCACTGCGAAGTAGAAAGGTTAGCTTCAAATCCAAACGAATCAAATGATTTATACTCAAATACTTGTGAGATGCATGATATAGCTTCAAATGCAGGCGAAACAAACGAGTTAGCTTCAAATCCATGCGAAACACATGATTTAGCTTCAAATCACTGCGAAGTAGAAAGCTTAGCTTCAAATCCATGCAAATGAAATGATTTAGACTCAAATACTTGCGAGATGCATGATATAGCTTCAAATGCAGGCGAAAGAAACGAGTTAGCTTCAAATCCATGCGAAACACATGATTTAGTTTCAAATCAATGTGATGTAGAAGGCTTAGCTTCAAATCCATCCGAAACAAATGGTTTAGCTTCAAATACTTGCGATATACATGTTTTAGCTTCAACTGCACACGAAACAAACGAGTTAGCTTCAAATCCAATCGAAACACATGATTTAGCTTCAAATCAAATCGATGTAGAAGGTTTAGCTTCAAATCCATGCGAAACACATGATTTTCCTTCAAATTAATGCGAAGTAGAAGGCTTATTCTCAAAGCCATGCGAAACAAATGATTTAGCTTCAAATACTTGCGATACAATTGATATAGCATCAATTGCAGGCGAAACAAACGAGTTAGCTTCAAATCCATGCGAATCAAATGATTTAGTCTCAAATACATATGATAAACATGATTTAGCTTCAACTGCGGGCGAAACAATCGCGTTAGCTTCAAATCCAAGGTAAACAAATGATTTAGCTTCAAATCAATGCGAAGTCGAAGACTTAGCTTCAACTCAATGCGAAACAAATGGTTTAGCTGCAATTACTTGTGGTATACACTGATTTGCCTACAACTGCTTGCGAAACATACGAGTAAGCTTCAAATCCATGCTATACACATGATATAGCATCAAATCAATGCGAAGTAGAAGGCTTAGCTTCAAATCCATGCGAAACAAATGATTTAGGTTCAGATACTTGCGATATAAGTGAAATAGCTTCAAATGCAGGAGAAACAAAAGAGTTAGCTCCAAATCCATGCGAAACATATGATTTAGCTTCAAATCAATGCGATGTAGAAGGTTTAGATTCAAATCCAAGCAAAACAAACGAATTAGCTTCAAATCCATGAAAAACACATGATTTAGCTTCAGATCAATGTGAACTAGAAGCCTTAGCTTTAAATCCATCCGAAACAAATTGTTTAACTTCAAATACTTGTGATATACATGATTTTGCTTCACATGCAGGCGAAACAAATGAGTGGGCTTCAAATCCATTCGAAACACAGGATTTAGTTTCAAATCAATGTGATGTAGAAGGCTTAGCTTCAAATCCATCCGACACAAATGGTTTATCTTCAAATACTTGCGATATACATGTTTTAGCTTCAACTGCATACGAAACAAACGAGTTAGCTTCAAATCCAAGCGAAACACATGATTTAGCTTCAAATCAATGCGAAGGAGAAAGCTTAGCTTCAAATCCACGCGAATCAAATGATTTAGTCTCAAATACGTGTGATAAACATGATTTAGCTTCAACTGCAGGCGAAACAATCGCGTTAGCTTCAAATCCATGCGAAACATTTGATTTAGCTTCAAATTAATGCGAAGTAGATAGCTTAGCTTCAAATCCATGCGAAACAAATGATTTAGATACAAATACTTGCGATATAAGTGATATAGCTTCAAATGCAGGACAAACAAACGAGTTAGCTCCAAATCCATGCGAAACATTTGATTTAGCTTCAAATCAATGCGATGTAGAAGATGTAGATTCAAATCCAAGCGAAACAAACGAATTAGCTTCAAATCCATGCAAAACACATGATTTAGCTTCAAATCAATGTGAACTGGAACGATTAGCTTCAAATCCATCCGAAACAAATGGTTTAGCTTCAAATACTTGCGATATAAGTAATATAGATTCAACTGCAGGCGAAACAAACGAGATAGCTTCAAATCCATGCGAAACAAATGATTTTTCTTCAAATACTTGCGATACAAGTGAACTAGCTTCAAATGCAGGCGAAACAATTACAAACACATTTAGCTTAAAATTCATGCGGAAAACATGGATTAGCTTCAAATTCGTGCGAAATAAATGATTTCGCTTCTAATACTTGAGATGTAAGTGATATAGCTTCAAATGCAGGCGAAACAAACGAGTTAGCTTCAAATCCATGCGAAACACATGATTATGCTTCAAATCAATGCTATGTAGATGGTTTAGCTTCAAATCCGTGCGACACAAATAATTTAGCTTCAAATATTTGCGATGTATGTGATATAGATACAAATGCAGACGAAACAAACGTTTTAGCTTCAAATACATGCGATACACAAGCTCGAGATTCAATTCAATGCGATGTAAAAGGTTTAGCTTCAAATCCATGCGACACAAATGATTTAGCTTCAGACACTTGCGGTATAAGTGATATAGCATCAAAAGCAGGCCAAACAAACGAGGTAGCATCAAGTCCATGCGAAACAAATGACTTAGCATCAGATACTTGCGATATAAATGATATAGCTTCCAAAGCAGGGGAAACAAACGAGTTATCTTCAAATCCATGCAAAACACATGATTAAGCTTCAAATCAATGCTATGTAGAAGGTTTAGCTTCAAATCCATGCGACACAAATGATTTAGCTTCAAATACTTGCGATATAATTGATATAGCTTCAAATGCAGGCGAAATAAACGAGTTAGCTTCAAATCCAAGCGAAACACATGATTTAGTTTCAAATGAATGCGAAGTAGAAGGCTTAGCTTCAAATACATGAGAAACGAATGATTTAGCTTCAGATAATTGCGATATAAGTGACATAGCACCAAAAGCAGTCAAAACAAACGAGTTAGCTTCAAATCCATGCAAAACACCTGATTAATCTTCAAATCAATGCGAAGTAGAAGGCTTAGCTTCAAATACATGAGAAACGAATGGTTTAGCTACAAACATTTGTGATAAATATGAATTAGCTTCAACTGCATGCGGAACGTACGAGTTAGCTTTAAATCCATGCAAAACAAATGATTTACCTTCAAATCAATGAGAAATAGAAGGCTTAGCTTCAAATCCATGCGAAACAAATGGTTTAGCTACAAACATTTGTGATAAATATGATTTAGCTTCAACTGCATGCGGAATGAACGAGTTAGCTTCAAATCCAAGCGAAACATATGACTTAGCTTCAAATCAATGTGAAGTAGAAGGCTTAGCTTAAAAACCATGTGAATCAAATGGTTTAGCTTCAAATGCTTGTGATATACACGATATAGCATCAAATGCAGGCGAAACAAACGAGTTAGCTTCAATTCCATGCGAAGCAAATGATTTAGCTTAAAATTAATGCGAAACACATGGATTAGATTCAAACTCGTGCGAAACAAATGATTTAGCTTCAGATACTTGTGGTATACATGATTTAGCATCAACTGCATGCGAAACAAACGAGTTAGCTTCAAATCCATGCGATACACATGATTTAGCTTCAAATGAATGCGAATTAGAAGGCTTAGGTTGAAATCCACGCGAAACAAATGGTTTAGCCCCAAATATTTGTGATACACACGATTTAGCTTCAACTCCATGCGAAACAATCAAGGTAGCTTCAAATCCAATCGAAACACATGATTTTGCTTCAAATCCAAGCGAAACACATGGTTTAGTTTCAAATCAATGCGAAGTAGGAGGCTTATCCTCAAAGCCATGCGACACAAATGATTTAGCTTCAAATACTTGCGATATAACTGATATAGCTTCAAATGCAGGCGAAATAAACGAGTTAGCTTCAAATCTGTGCGAAACACATGATTTAGCTTCAAATCCATGCGAACCACATGATTTAGTTTCAAATCAATGTGAAGTAGAAGGCTTAGCTTCAAATCCATGCGAAACACATGATTTAGGTTCAAATCAATGCGAAGTAGATGGCTTAACTTCAAATCCATGCGAAACAAATGATTTAGCTTCAAATACTTGCGACGTAAATGATATAGCTTCAAATGCAGCGAAACAAACCAGGTAGCTACAATTCCATGCGAAACACACGATTTAGCTTAAAAGTCATTCGAAACAAATGATTTAGCTTCAAATACTTGCGATATAAACGATATACCTTCAAATGTAGGCAAAAAAAAGAGTTAGCTTCAAATCCATGCGGAACACATGATTTAGCTTCAAATCCATGCGGAACACATGATTTAGCTTCAAATCCATGCGAACCACATGATTTTCCTTCAAATTAATGCGAAGTAGAAGGCTTTTTCTCAAAGCCATGCGACACAAATGATTTAGCTTCAAATGCTTGCGATACAATTGATATAGCTTCAAATGCAGGCGAAACAAACGAGTTAGCTTCAAATCCAAGCGAAGCACGTGATTTACCTTCAAATTAATGCGAAGTAGAAGGCTTATCCTCAAAGCCATGCGACACAAATGATTTAGCTTCAAATACTTGCGATATAATTGATATAGCATCAAATGCAGGCGAAACAAACGAGTTAGCTTCAAATCTGTGCGAAACACATGATTTAGCTTCAAATCAATGCGAAGTAGGAGGCTTACCTTCAAAGCCATGCGACACAAATGGTTTAGCTTCAAATACTTCCGATACAATTGATATAGCTTCAAATGCATGCGAAACGAACGAGTTAGCTTCAAATCCAAGCGTAACACGTGATATAGCTTCAAATCAATGAGAAGTAGGAGGCTTAGCTTCAAATCCAATCGAATCACAAGATTTAGCTTCAAATCAATGAGAAGTAGAAAGCTTAGCTTCAAATCCATGCGAATCAAATGATTTAGCTTCAAATACTTGTGATATACATGATATAGCACCAAATGCAGGCGAAACAAACGAGTTTTCTTCAAATCCATGCGAAACACACGATTTAACTGCAAATCAATGCGATGTAGAAGGTTTAGCGTCAAATCCATGCGACACAAAAGAATTAGCTTCAAATGCTTGCGAAATAGATGGTACAGATTCAAATAAAGTCGAAACAAACGAGATATCTTCAAATCCATGCAAAACGCATGATTTTGATTCAAATCAATGCGAAGTAGAAGGCTTAGCTTCAAATCCATGCGAATAAAATGATTTAGCTTCAAATACATGTGAAATACATGACTCAGCTTCAATTGCATGCGAAACAATCGTGTTAGCTTCAAATCCACGCAAATCACATGATTTAGCTTCCAATCAATGCGAAGTAGAAGGCTTAGCTTCAAATCCAAGCGAAACAAATGATTTAGCTTCAAATCAATGCGAAGGAGAACGATTAGCTTCAAATCCATCCGAAACAAATGGTTTAGCTTCAAATACTTGCGATATAAGAAATATAGATTCAACTGCAGGCGAAACAAACGAGATAGCTTCAAATCCATGCGAAACAAATGATTTTTCTTCAAATACTTGCGATACAAGTGAACTAGCTTCAAATGCAGGCGAAACAATTACAAACACATTTAGCTTAAAATTCATGCGGAAAACATGGATTAGCTTCAAATTCGTGCGAAATAAATGATTTCGCTTCTAATACTTGAGATGTAAGTGATATAGCTTCAAATGCAGGCGAAACAAACGAGTTAGCTTCAAATCCATGCGAAACACATGATTATGCTTCAAATCAATGCTATGTAGATGATTTAGCTTCAAATCCGTGCGACACAAATAATTTAGCTTCAAATATTTGCGATGTATGTGATATAGATACAAATGCAGACGAAACAAACGTTTTAGCTTCAAATACATGCGATACACAAGCTCGAGATTCAATTCAATGCGATGTAAAAGGTTTAGCTTCAAATCCATGCGACACAAATGATTTAGCTTCAGACACTTGCGGTATAAGTGATATAGCATCAAAAGCAGGCCAAACAAACGAGGTAGCATCAAGTCCATGCGAAACAAATGACTTAGCATCAGATACTTGCGATATAAATGATATAGCTTCCAAAGCAGGGGAAACAAACGAGTTAGCTTCAAATCCATGCAAAACACATGATTAAGCTTCAAATCAATGCTATGTAGAAGGTTTAGCTTCAAATCCATGCGACACAAATGATTTAGCTTCAAATGCTTGCGATACAATTGATATAGCTTCAAATGCAGGCGAAACAAACGAGTTAGCTTCAAATCCAAGCGAAGCACGTGATTTACCTTCAAATTAATGCGAAGTAGAAGGCTTATCCTCAAAGCCATGCGACACAAATGATTTAGCTTCAAATACTTGCGATATAATTGATATAGCATCAAATGCAGGCGAAACAAACGAGTTAGCTTCAAATCTGTGCGAAACACATGATTTAGCTTCAAATCAATGCGAAGTAGGAGGCTTACCTTCAAAGCCATGCGACACAAATGGTTTAGCTTCAAATACTTCCGATACAATTGATATAGCTTCAAATGCATGCGAAACGAACGAGTTAGCTTCAAATCCAAGCGTAACACGTGATATAGCTTCAAATCAATGAGAAGTAGGAGGCTTAGCTTCAAATCCAATCGAATCACAAGATTTAGCTTCAAATCAATGAGAAGTAGAAAGCTTAGCTTCAAATCCATGCGAATCAAATGATTTAGCTTCAAATACTTGTGATATACATGATATAGCACCAAATGCAGGCGAAACAAACGAGTTTTCTTCAAATCCATGCGAAACACACGATTTAACTGCAAATCAATGCGATGTAGAAGGTTTAGCGTCAAATCCATGCGACACAAAAGAATTAGCTTCAAATGCTTGCGAAATAGATGGTACAGATTCAAATAAAGTCGAAACAAACGAGATATCTTCAAATCCATGCAAAACACATGATTTTGATTCAAATCAATGCGAAGTAGAAGGCTTAGCTTCAAATCCATGCGAATAAAATGATTTAGCTTCAAATACATGTGAAATACATGACTCAGCTTCAATTGCATGCGAAACAATCGTGTTAGCTTCAAATCCACGCAAATCACATGATTTAGCTTCCAATCAATGCGAAGTAGAAGGCTTAGCTTCAAATCCAAGCGAAACAAATGATTTAGCTTCAAATCAATGCGAAGGAGAAAGCTTGGCTTCAAACTCATGCGAAACAAATGATTTAGCTTCAAATACTTGTGATATACATGATATATCTTCAAGTGCAGGCGAAACAAACGAGTTTTCTTCAAATCCATGCGAAATACATGACTTAGCTTCAAATCCATGCAAAGCACATGATATGGCTTCAAAGCAATGCGAAGTAGAAGGCTGAGCTTCAAATACATGTGAAACAAATGGTTTAGTTTCAAATACTTGCGATATAAGTGATATAGATTCAACTGCAGGCGAAACAAACGCGTTAGCTTCAAGTCCAAGCGAAACTCATTATTTAGCTGCAAATCAATGCGATATAGAAGGTTTAGCTTCAAACCATGCGACACAAATGATTTAGCTTCTGATACTTACGATATCAGTGATATAGCTTCAAATGCAGACGAATCAAACGAGTTAGCTTCAAATCCGTGCGACAGAAATGATTACGCTTCAGATACTTGCGATATAAGTGATATAGATTCAAATGAATACGAAGCAAACGAGTTAGCATCGAATCCACGCGAAACACATTATTTAGCTTCAAAACAGTGCGAATTAAAAGGCTTCGCTTCAAATCCATGCGAAACGAAAGATTTAGCTTCAAATACTTGCGAATATAAGTGATGTAGCTTCAAATTCAGACGAAACAAACGAGTTAGCTTCAAATCCAATCGAAACACATGATTTAGCTTCAAATCAATGTGAAGTAGAACGCTTAGTTTCAAATCTATGTGAAACACATGATTTGGCTTCAAATCAATGCGAAGTAGAAGGCTTAGCTTCAAATCCATGCGAAACACATGATTTAGCTTCAAATCCATGAGAAACACATGGTTTACCTTCATATCCAAGCGAAACACATGATTTACCTACAAATTAATGCAAAGTAGAAGGCTTATCTTCACAGCCATGCGACACAAATGATTTAGCTTCAAATACTTGCGATATAATTGATATAGCTTAAAATGCAGGCGAAACAAACGAGTTAGCTTCAAATCTGTGCGAAACACATGATTTAGCTTCAAATCCATGCGAAGCACATGATTTAGCTTCAAATCAATCCGAAGTAGAAGGTTTAGCTTCAAAGCCATGCGACACAAATGATTTAGCTTCAAATACTTGCGATATAATTGATATAGCTTCAAACGCAGGCGAAACCATCGCGTTAGCTTCAAATCCAAGGGAAACAAATGATTTAGCTTCAAATCAATGCGAAGTTGAAGGCTTAGCTTCAAATGAATGCGAAACAAATGGTTTAGCTTCAAATACTTGTGTTATACATGATTTACTTTCAACTGCATGCGAAACAAACGAGTTAGCTTCAAATCCATGCGAAACACATGATTTATCTTCAAATCAATGCGAAGTAGAACGCTTAGCTTCAAATCCACTCGAATCAAATGGTTTAGCTTCAAATACTTGTGATATACATGATTTAGCTTCAACGTCAGGCGAAACAAACGAGTTAGCTTCAAATCTGTGCGAAACACATGATTTACCTTCATATCCAAGCGAAACACACGATTTACCTACAAATTAATGCAAAGTAGGAGGCTTATCTTCACAGCCATGCGACACAAATGATTTAGCTTCAAATACTTGCGATATAATTGATATAGCTTCAAATGCAGGCGAAACAAACGAGTTAGCTTCAAATCTGTGCGAAACACATGATTTAGCTTCAAATCCATGCGAAACACATGATTTAGCTTCAAATCAATCCGAAGTAGAAGGCTTAGCTTCAAAGCCATGCGACACAAATGATTTAGCTTCAAATACTTGCGATATAATTGATATAGCTTCAAACGCAGGCGAAACAATCGCGTTAAATTCAAATCCACGAGACACAAATGATTTAGCTTCAAATCAATGCGAAGTTGAAGGCTTAGCTTCAAATCATTGCGAAACAAATGGTTTAGCTTCAAATACTTGTGGTATACATGATTTGGCTTCAACTGCATGCGAAACGAACGAGTTAGCTTCAAATCCAAGCGTAACACATGATTTAGCTTCAAATCAATGAGAAGTAGGAGGCTTAGCTTCAAATCCAATCGAATCACAAGATTTAGCTTCAAATCAATGAGAAGTAGAAAGCTTAGCTTAAAATCCATGCGAATCAAATGATTTAGCTTCAAATACTTGTGATATACATGATATAGCACCAAATGCAGGCGAAACAAACGAGTTTTCTTCAAATCCAAGCGATACACATGATTTACCTTCAAATTAATGTGAAGTAGAAGGCTTATCACCAAAGCCATGCGTAACAAATGATTCAGCTTCAAATACTTGCGATATAAATGATATAGCTTCAAATGCAGGCGAAACAAACGAGTTACCTCCAAATTCAAGCGAAACACATGATTTACCTTCAAATTAATGCAAAGTAGAAGGCTTATCTTCAAAGCCATGCGACACAAATGATTTAGCTTCAAATACTTGCGATATAATTGATATAGCTTCAAATGCAGGCGAAACAAACGAGTTAACTTCAAATCTGCGCGAATCACAAGATTCAGCTTCAAATTCATGCGAAACACGTGGTTTAATTCATATTCTTGCGAATCAATTGGTTTAGATTCAGATACTTGTGATAAACATGATTTGGCTTCAAATGCAGGCGAAACAAACGAGTTACCATCAAATCCAAGCGAAACACATGATTTACCTTCAAATCAATGCGAAGTAGAAGGCGTTGCTTTAAAACCATGCGACACAAATGATTTAGTTTCAAATACTTGCGATATAATTGATAAAGCTTCAAATGCAGGCGAAACAAACGAGTTAGCTTCAAATCCAAGCGAAACACATGATTTAGTTTCAAATCAAGTCAAAGTAGAAGGCTTTGCTTCAAATCCATGCGAAACACATGATTTAGATTCAAATCAATGCGAAGTAGAAGGCTTAGCTTCAAGTCAATGCGGAACCAATGATTTAGATTCAAATACTTGCGATATAATTGATATAGTGTAAACTGCAGGCGAAACAAACGAGTTAGCTACAAATCCATGCAAAAAACATGACTTAGCTTCAAATTCATGGGAAACACATGGTTTAGCTTCATATTCTTGCGAAACATATGGTTTAGTTTCAGATACTTGTGATAAACATGATTTAGTTTCAACTGCATGCGAAACAAACGAGTTAGCTTCAAATCCATGCGAAACAAATTATTTAGCTACAAATCAATGCGAAGTAGAAGGCATAGCTCCAAATCCATGCGGAACCAATGGTTTAGTTTCAGATACTTGTGAAAAACATGATTTAGATTCAACTGCATGCGAAACAAACGAGTTAGCTTCAAATCCATGCGAAACAAATGTTGTAGCTCCAAATCAATGCGAAGTAGAAGGCTTAGCTACAAATACATGAGAAACAAATGATTTAGCTTCAGATAATAGCGATATAAGTGATATAGCACCAAAAGCAGTCGAAACAGACGAGTTAGCATCAAATCCATGCGAAACAAATGCTTTAGGTTCAGATACTTGCGATATAAGGGATGGAGCTTCAAGTGCAGGAGAAACTATCGAGTTAGCACCAAATCCATGCGAAAGAAATGAGTTAGCTACAAATAAATGCGAAGTAGAAGGCTTAGCTCCAAATCCATGCGGAATCAATGATTTAGATTCAAATACTTGCGATTAAGTGATATAGAGTCAACTGCAGGCGATACAAACGTGTTAGCTACAAATCCATGCAAGAAACATGACTAACTTCAAATCAATGCGATATAGAATGTCTAGATCCAAATCCATGCGAAACACATAATTTAGCTGCAAATCAATGCGATGTGGAAGATTCTGCTTCAAATCCATGCGAAACACATGATTTAGTTTCAAATCAATGTGAAGTAGAACGCTTAGCTTCAAATCCATGCGAAACACATGATTTAACTTCACATACTTGCGATATAAATGATATAGCTTCAAATGCAAGGAGAAACAAACGAGTTAGCTTCAAATCCAAGCGATACACATGATTTAGTTTCAAATCAATGCGAAGTAGAAGGCTTAGCTTCAAATCGATGCGAAACAAATGATTTAGCTTCACATACTTGCGATATAAATGATATAGCTTCAAATGCAGGAGAAACAAACGAGTTAGTTTCAAATCCATGCGAAACACATGATTTTGCTACAAATCCAAGCGAAACACATGGTTTAGCTTCATATTCTTGCGAAACAAATGGTTTAGATTCATATACTTGTGATAAACATGATTTAGCTTCAACCGCATGCGAAACAATCGCGTTAGCTTCATATGCAAGTGAAACAAACGATTTAGCTTCGAATCAATGCGAAGTTGTAGGCTTAGCATCAAATCAATGCGAAACAAACGAGTTAGATTCAAATCCATGCGAAACGCATGATGTAGCTTCAAATCAATGCGAAGTAGAAGGCGTAGCTTGAAATACACGCGACAAAATTGATTTAGCTACAAATACTTGCGATATAATTGATATAGCTTCAAATGCAGGCGAAAGAAACGAGTTAGTTCCAAATCCATGCGAAACACATGATTTAGCTTCAAATCCAAGCGAAAAACATGGTTTAGCTTCATATACTTGCGATATAAGTGATATAGCTTCAAATCCATGCGACACAAATGATTTAGCTTCAAATACTTGCTATAGAAGTGATACAGCTGCAATGCAGGCGAAACAAACGAGTTAGCTTCAAGTCCAAGCGAAACAGATGATTTAGTTTCAAATCAATGCGAAGTAGAAGGCTTAGCTTCAAATCCATGCGAAACAAATGATTTAACTTCACATGCTTGCGATATAAATGATATAGCTTCAAATCCATGGGTCACAAATGATTTAGCTTCAAATACTTGCTATAGAAGTGATATAGCTGCAATGCAGGCGAAACAAACGAGTTAGCTTCAAATACTTGCGATAGAAGTGATATAGCTTCAAACGCAGGCGAAACGAACGAGTTACCTTCAAATTCAAGCGAAACACATGATTTACCTTCAAATTAATGCGAAGTAGAAGGCTTATCTTCGAAGCCATGCGACACAAATGATTTAGCTTCAAATACTTGCGATATAATTGATATAGCTTCAAATGCATGCGAAACAAACGAGTTAGCTCCCAATCCATGCGAAACACATGATTTAGCTTCAAATCAAAGCGAAACACATGATTTAGCTTCAAATAAACGCGATGTAGAAAGTTTGGCTTCATAAACCGTGCGAAACTAATGATTTCGCTTCAAATACTTGCGATATAAATGATATAGCTCCAAATGCAGGCAACACAAACGAGTCAGCTTCAAATATATGCGAAACACACGATTTAGCTTCAAATTCATGCGAAACACATGATTTAGCTTAAAATTCATGCGAAACAGATTATTTAGCTTCAAATACTTGCGATATAAACGATATACCTTCAAATGCAGGCAAAACAAACGAGTTAGCTTCAAGTCCATGCGGAACACATGATTTAGCTTCAAATCAATGCGAAGCAGAAGGCTTAGCTTCAAATCCATGCGAAACAAATGATTTAGTTTCACATACTTGCGATATAAATGATATAGCTTCAAATGCAGGCGAAACAAACGAGTTAGCTTCAAATCCAAGCGAAACACATGGTTTAGTTTCAAATCAATGCGAAGTAGGAGGCTTATCCTCAAAGCCATGCGACACAAATGATTTAGCTTCAAATACTTGCGATATAACTGATATAGCTTCAAATGCAGGCGAAATAAACGAGTTAGCTTCAAATCTGTGCGAAACACATGATTTAGCTTCAAATCCATGCGAACCACATGATTTAGTTTCAAATCAATGTGAAGTAGAAGGCTTAGCTTCAAATCCATGCGAAACACATGATTTAGGTTCAAATCAATGCGAAGTAGATGGCTTAACTTCAAATCCATGCGAAACAAATGATTTAGCTTCAAATACTTGCGACGTAAATGATATAGCTTCAAATGCAGCGAAACAAACCAGGTAGCTACAATTCCATGCGAAACACACGATTTAGCTTAAAAGTCATTCGAAACAAATGATTTAGCTTCAAATACTTGCGATATAAACGATATACCTTCAAATGTAGGCACAAAAAAGAGTTAGCTTCAAATCCATGCGGAACACATGATTTAGCTTCAAATCCATGCGGAACACATGATTTAGCTTCAAATCCATGCGAACCACATGATTTTCCTTCAAATTAATGCGAAGTAGAAGGCTTTTTCTCAAAGCCATGCGACACAAATGATTTAGCTTCAAATGCTTGAGATACAATTGATATAGCTTCAAATGCAGGCGAAACAAACGAGTTAGCTTCAAATCCAAGCGTAACACGTGATTTAGCTTCAAATCAATGAGAAGTAGGAGGCTTAGCTTCAAATCCAATCGAATCACAAGATTTAGCTTCAAATCAATGAGAAGTAGAAAGCTTAGCTTCAAATCCATGCGAATCAAATGATTTAGCTTCAAATACTTGTGATATACATGATATAGCACCAAATGCAGGCGAAACAAACGAGTTTTCATCAAATCCATGCGAAACACACGATTTAACTGCAAATCAATGCGATGTAGAAGGTTTAGCGTCAAATCCATGCGACACAAAAGAATTAGCTTCAAATGCTTGCGAAATAGATGGTACAGATTCAAATAAAGTCGAAACAAACGAGATATCTTCAAATCCATGCAAAACACATGATTTTGATTCAAATCAATGCGAAGTAGAAGGCTTAGCTTCAAATCCATGCGAATAAAATGATTTAGCTTCGCATACGTGTGATATACATGATATAGCTTCAAATGCAGGCGGAACAGCGAGCAAGCTTCGAATCCATGCGAAAAACATGATGTAGCTTCAAATCAGTGCGAAGTAGAACGCTTAGATTCAAATCCATATGAATCAACTGGTTTATCTTCAAATACATGTGAAATACATGACTCAGCTTCAATTGCATGCGAAACAATCGTGTTAGCTTCAAATCCACGCAAATCACATGATTTAGCTTCCAATCAATGCGAAGTAGAAGGCTTAGCTTCAAATCCAAGCGAAACAAATGATTTAGCTTCAAATCAATGCGAAGGAGAAAGCTAGGCTTCAAACTCATGCGAAACAAATGATTTAGCTTCAAATACTTGTGATATACATGATATATCTTCAAATGCAGGCGAAACAAACGAGTTTTCTTCAAATCCATGCGAAATACATGACTTAGCTTCAAATCCATGCAAAGCACATGATATGGCTTCAAAGCAATGCGAAGTAGAAGGCTGAGCTTCAAATACATGTGAAACAAATGGTTTAGTTTCAAATACTTGCGATATAAGTGATATAGATTCAACTGCAGGCGAAACAAACGCGTTAGCTTCAAGTCCAAGCGAAACTCATTATTTAGCTGCAAATCAATGCGATATAGAAGGTTTAGCTTCAAACCATGCGACACAAATGATTTAGCTTCTGATACTTACGATATCAGTGATATAGCTTCAAATGCAGACGAATCAAACGAGTTAGCTTCAAATCCGTGCGACAGAAATGATTACGCTTCAGATACTTGCGATATAAGTGATATAGATTCAAATGAATACGAAGCAAACGAGTTAGCATCGAATCCACGCGAAACACATTATTTAGCTTCAAAACAGTGCGAATTAAAAGGCTTCGCTTCAAATCCATGCGAAACGAAAGATTTAGCTTCAAATACTTGCGAATATAAGTGATGTAGCTTCAAATTCAGACGAAACAAACGAGTTAGCTTCAAATCCAATCGAAACACATGATTTAGCTTCAAATCAATGTGAAGTAGAACGCTTAGTTTCAAATCTATGCGAAACACATGATTTGGCTTCAAATCAATGCGAAGTAGAAGGCTTAGCTTCAAATCCATGCGAAACACATGATTTAGCTTCAAATCCATGAGAAACACATGGTTTACCTTCATATCCAAGCGAAACACATGATTTACCTACAAATTAATGCAAAGTAGAAGGCTTATCTTCACAGCCATGCGACACAAATGATTTAGCTTCAAATACTTGCGATATAATTGATATAGCTTAAAATGCAGGCGAAACAAACGAGTTAGCTTCAAATCTGTGCGAAACACATGATTTAGCTTCAAATCCATGCGAAGCACATGATTTAGCTTCAAATCAATCCGAAGTAGAAGGCTTAGCTTCAAAGCCATGCGACACAAATGATTTAGCTTCAAATACTTGCGATATAATTGATATATCTTCAAACGCAGGCGAAACAATCGCGTTAGCTTCAAATCCAAGGGAAACAAATGATTTAGCTTCAAATCAATGCGAAGTTGAAGGCTTAGCTTCAAATGAATGCGAAACAAATGGTTTAGCTTCAAATACTTGTGTTATACATGATTTACTTTCAACTGCATGCGAAACAAACGAGTTAGCTTCAAATCCATGCGAAACACATGATTTATCTTCAAATCAATGCGAAGTAGAACGCTTAGCTTCAAATCCACTCGAATCAAATGGTTTAGCTTCAAATACTTGTGATATACATGATTTAGCTTCAACGTCAGGCGAAACAAACGAGTTAGCTTCAAATCTGTGCGAAACACATGATTTACCTTCATATCCAGCGAAACACACGATTTACCTACAAATTAATGCAAAGTAGGAGGCTTATCTTCACAGCCATGCGACACAAATGATTAGCTTCAAATACTTGCGATATAATTGATATAGCTTCAAATGCAGGCGAAACAAACGAGTTAGCTTCAAATCTGTGCGAAACACATGATTTAGCTTCAAATCCATGCGAAACACATGATTTAGATTCAAATCAATGCGAAGTAGAAGGCTTAGCTTCAAATCAATGCGGAACCAATGATTTAGATTCAAATACTTGCGATATAATTGATATAGTGTAAACTGCAGGCGAAACAAACGAGTTAGCTACAAATCCATGCAAAAAACATGACTTAGCTTCAAATTCATGGGAAACACATGGTTTAGCTTCATATTCTTGCGAAACATATGGTTTAGTTTCAGATACTTGTGATAAACATGATTTAGTTTCAACTGCATGCGAAACAAACGAGTTAGCTTCAAATCCATGCGAAACAAATTATTTAGCTACAAATCAATGCGAAGTAGAAGGCATAGCTCCAAATCCATGCGGAACCAATGGTTTAGTTTCAGATACTTGTGAAAAACATGATTTAGATTCAACTGCATGCGAACAAACGAGTTAGCTTCAAATCCATGCGAAACAAATGTTGTAGCTCCAAATCAATGCGAAGTAGAAGGCTTAGCTACAAACACATGAGAAACAAATGATTTAGCTTCAGATAATTACGATATAAGTGATATAGCACCAAAAGCAGCCGAAACAGACGAGTTAGCATCAAATCCATGCGAAACAAATGCTTTAGGTTCAGATACTTGCGATATAAGGATGGAGCTTCAAGTGCAGGAGAAACTATCGAGTTAGCACCAAATCCATGCGAAAGAAATGAGTTAGCTACAAATAAATGCGAAGTAGAAGGCTTAGCTCCAAATCCATGCGGAATCAATGATTTAGATTCAAATACTTGCGATTAAGTGATATAGAGTCAACTGCAGGCGATACAAACGTGTTAGCTACAAATCCATGCAAGAAACATGACTAACTTCAAATCAATGCGATATAGAATGTCTAGATCCAAATCCATGCGAAACACATAATTTAGCTGCAAATCAATGCGATGTGGAAGATTCTGCTTCAAATCCAGGCGAAACACATGATTTAGTTTCAAATCAATGTGAAGTAGAACGCTTAGCTTCAAATCCATGCGAAACACATGATTTAGCTTCACATACTTGCGATATAAATGATATAGCTTCAAATGCAAGGAGAAACAAACGAGTTAGCTTCAAATCCAAGCGATACACATGATTTAGTTTCAAATCAATGCGAAGTAGAAGGCTTAGCTTCAAATCGATGCGAAACAAATGATTTAGCTTCACATACTTGCGATAATAAATGATATAGCTTCAAATGCAGGAGAAACAAACGACGTTAGCTTCAAATCTATGCGAAACACAATGATTTAGCTTCAAATCCAAGCGAAACACATGGTTTAGCTTCATATTCTTGCGAAACAAATGGTTTAGATTCAAATACTTGTGATAAATATGATTTAGCTTCAAATGCAGGCGAAACAAACGAATTAGTTTCAAATCCATGCGAAACACATGATTTTGCTACAAATCCAAGCGAAACACGTGGTTTATCTTCATATTCTTGCGAAACTAAAATGGTTTTAGCTTCACTTACTTGTGATAAACATGATTTAGCTTCAACCGCATGCGAAACAATCGCGTTAGCTTCATATGCAAGTGAAACAAACGATTTAGCTTCGAATCAATGCGAAGTTGTAGGCTTAGCATCAAATCAATGCGAAACAAACGAGTTAGATTCAAATCCATGCGAAACGCATGATGTAGCTTCAATTCAATGCGAAGTAGAAGGCGTAGCTTGAAATACACGCGACAAAATTGATTTAGCTTCAAATACTTGCGATATAATTGATATAGCTTCAAATGCAGGCGAAAGAAACGAGTTAGTTCCAAATCCATGCGAAACACATGATTTAGCTTCAAATCCAAGCGAAAAACATGGTTTAGCTTCATATACTTGCGATATAAGTGATATAGCTTCAAATCCATGCGACACAAATGATTTAGCTTCAAATACTTGCTATAGAAGTGATATAGCTGCAATGCAGGCGAAACAAACGAGTTAGCTTCAAGTCCAAGCGAAACACATGATTTAGTTTCAAATCAATGCGAAGTAGAAGGCTTAGCTTCAAATCCATGCGAAACAAATTATTTAACTTCACATGCTTGCGATAAAAATGATATAGCTTCAAATCCATGGGTCACAAATGATTTAGCTTCAAATACTTGCTATAGAAGTGATATAGCTGCAATGCAGGCGAAACAAACGAGTTAGCTTCAAATACTTGCGATAGAAGTGATATAGCTTCAAACGCAGGCGAAACGAACGAGTTACCTTCAAATTCAAGCGAAAACACATGATTTACCTTCAATTAATGCGAAGTAGAAGGCTTATCTTCGAAGCCATGCGACACAAATGATTTAGCTTCAAATACTTGCGATATAATTGATATAGCTTCAAATGCATGCGAAACAAACGAGTTAGCTCCCAATCCATGCGAAACACATGATTTAGCTTCAAATCAAAGCGAAACACATGATTTAGCTTCAAATAAACGCGATGTAGAAAGTTTGGCTTCATAAACCGTGCGAAACTAATGATTTCGCTTCAAATACTTGCGATATAAATGACATAGCTCCAAATGCAGGCAACACAAACGAGTCAGCTTCAAATATATGCGAAACACACGATTTAGCTTCAAATTCATGCGAAACACATGATTAGCTTAAAATTCATGCGGAAACAGATTATTTAGCTTCAAATACTTGCGATATAAACGATATACCTTCAAATGCAGGCAAAACAAACGAGTTAGCTTCAAGTCCATGCGGAACACATGATTTAGCTTCAAATCAATGCGAAGCAGAAGGCTTAGCTTCAAATCCATGCGAAACAAATGAGTTTAGTTTCACATACTTGCGATATAAATGATATAGCTTCAAATGCAGGCGAAACAAACGAGTTAGCTTCAAATCAAGCGAAACACATGGTTTAGTTTCAAATCAATGCGAAGTAGGAGGCTTATCCTCAAGCCATGCGACACAAATGATTTAGCTTCAAATACTTGCGATATAACTGATATAGCTTCAAATGCAGGCGAAATAAACGAGTTAGCTTCAAATCTGTGCGAAACACATGATTTAGCTTCAAATCCATGCGAACCACATGATTTAGTTTCAAATCAATGTGAAGTAGAAGGCTTAGCTTCAAATCCATGCGAAACACATGATTTAGGTTCAAATCAATGCGAAGTAGATGGCTTAACTTCAAATCCATGCGAAACAAATGATTTAGCTTCAAATACTTGCGACGTAAATGATATAGCTTCAAATGCAGCGAAACAAACCAGGTAGCTACAATTCCATGCGAAACACACGATTTAGCTTAAAAGTCATTCGAAACAAATGATTTAGCTTCAAATACTTGCGATATAAACGATATACCTTCAAATGTAGGCAAAAAAAAGAGTTAGCTTCAAATCCATGCGGATACACATGATTTAGCTTCAAATCCATGCGGAACACATGATTTAGCTTCAAATCCATGCGAACCACATGATTTTCCTTCAAATTAATGCGAAGTAGAAGGCTTTTTCTCAAAGCCATGCGACACAAATGATTTAGCTTCAAATGCTTGCGATACAATTGATATAGCTTCAAATGCAGGCGAAACAAACGAGTTAGCTTCAAATCCAAGCGAAGCACGTGATTTACCTTCAAATTAATGCGAAGTAGAAGGCTTATCCTCAAAGCCATGCGACACAAATGATTTAGCTTCAAATACTTGCGATATAATTGATATAGCATCAAATGCAGGCGAAACAAACGAGTTATCTTCAAATCTGTGCGAAACACACGATTTAACTGCAAATCAATGCGATGTAGAAGGTTTAGCGTCAAATCCATGCGACACAAAAGAATTAGCTTCAAATGCTTGCGAAATAGATGGTACAGATTCAAATAAAGTCGAAACAAACGAGATATCTTCAAATCCATGCAAAACACATGATTTTGATTCAAATCAATGCGAAGTAGAAGGCTTAGCTTCAAATCCATGCGAATAAAATGATTTAGCTTCGCATACGTGTGATATACATGATATAGCTTCAAATGCAGGCGGAACAGCGAGCAAGCTTCGAATCCATGCGAAAAACATGATTTAGCTTCAAATCAGTGCGAAGTAGAACGCTTAGATTCAAATCCATATGAATCAACTGGTTTATCTTCAAAAACATGTGAAATACATGACTCAGCTTCAATTGCATGCGAAACAATCGTGTTAGCTTCAAATCCACGCAAATCACATGATTTAGCTTCCAATCAATGCGAAGTAGAAGGCTTAGCTTCAAATCCAAGCGAAACAAATGATTTAGCTTCAAATCAATGCGAAGGAGAAAGCTAGGCTTCAAACTCATGCGAAACAAATGATTTAGCTTCAAATACTTGTGATATACATGATATATCTTCAAATGCAGGCGAAACAAACGAGTTTTCTTCAAATCCATGCGAAATACATGACTTAGCTTCAAATCCATGCAAAGCACATGATATGGCTTCAAAGCAATGCGAAGTAGAAGGCTGAGCTTCAAATACATGTGAAACAAATGGTTTAGTTTCAAATACTTGCGATATAAGTGATATAGATTCAACTGCAGGCGAAACAAACGCGTTAGCTTCAAGTCCAAGCGAAACTCATTATTTAGCTGCAAATCAATGCGATATAGAAGGTTTAGCTTCAAACCATGCGACACAAATGATTTAGCTTCTGATACTTACGATATCAGTGATATAGCTTCAAATGCAGACGAATCAAACGAGTTAGCTTCAAATCCGTGCGACAGAAATGATTACGCTTCAGACACTTGCGATATAAGTGATATAGATTCAAATGAATACGAAGCAAACGAGTTAGCATCGAATCCACGCGAAACACATTATTTAGCTTCAAAACAGTGCGAATTAAAAGGCTTCGCTTCAAATCCATGCGAAACACATGCTTTAGCTTCAAATCCATGAGAAACACATGGTTTACCTTCATATCCAAGCGAAACACATGATTTACCTACAAATTAATGCAAAGTAGAAGGCTTATCTTTACAGCCATGCGACACAAATGATTTAGCTTCAAATACTTGCGATATAATTGATATAGCTTAAAATGCAGGCGAAACAAACGAGTTAGCTTCAAATCTGTGCGAAACACATGATTTAGCTTCAAATCCATGCGAAGCACATGATTTAGCTTCAAATCAATCCGAAGTAGAAGGCTTAGCTTCAAAGCCATGCGACACAAATGATTTAGCTTCAAATACTTGCGATATAATTGATATAGCTTCAAACGCAGGCGAAACAATCGCGTTAGCTTCAAATCCAAGGGAAACAAATGATTTAGCTTCAAATCAATGCGAAGTTGAAGGCTTAGCTTCAAATGAATGCGAAACAAATGGTTTAGCTTCAAATACTTGTGTTATACATGATTTACTTTCAACTGCATGCGAAACAAACGAGTTAGCTTCAAATCCATGCGAAACACATGATTTATCTTCAAATCAATGCGAAGTAGAACGCTTAGCTTCAAATCCACTCGAATCAAATGGTTTAGCTTCAAATACTTGTGATATACATGATTTAGCTTCAACGTCAGGCGAAACAAACGAGTTAGCTTCAAATCCAAGCGAAGCACGTGATTTACCTTCAAATTAATGCGAAGTAGAAGGCTTATCCTCAAAGCCATGCGACACAAATGATTTAGCTTCAAATACTTGCGATATAATTGATATAGCATCAAATGCAGGCGAAACAAACGAGTTAGCTTCAAATCTGTGCGAAACACACGATTTAACTGCAAATCAATGCGATGTAGAAGGTTTAGCGTCAAATCCATGCGACACAAAAGAATTAGCTTCAAATGCTTGCGAAATAGATGGTACAGATTCAAATAAAGTCGAAACAAACGAGATATCTTCAAATCCATGCAAAACACATGATTTTGATTCAAATCAATGCGAAGTAGAAGGCTTAGCTTCAAATCCATGCGAATAAAATGATTTAGCTTCGCATACGTGTGATATACATGATATAGCTTCAAATGCAGGCGGAACAGCGAGCAAGCTTCGAATCCATGCGAAAAACATGATTTAGCTTCAAATCAGTGCGAAGTAGAACGCTTAGATTCAAATCCATATGAATCAACTGGTTTATCTTCAAAAACATGTGAAATACATGACTCAGCTTCAATTGCATGCGAAACAATCGTGTTAGCTTCAAATCCACGCAAATCACATGATTTAGCTTCCAATCAATGCGAAGTAGAAGGCTTAGCTTCAAATCCAAGCGAAACAAATGATTTAGCTTCAAATCAATGCGAAGGAGAAAGCTAGGCTTCAAACTCATGCGAAACAAATGATTTAGCTTCAAATACTTGTGATATACATGATATATCTTCAAATGCAGGCGAAACAAACGAGTTTTCTTCAAATCCATGCGAAATACATGACTTAGCTTCAAATCCATGCAAAGCACATGATATGGCTTCAAAGCAATGCGAAGTAGAAGGCTGAGCTTCAAATACATGTGAAACAAATGGTTTAGTTTCAAATACTTGCGATATAAGTGATATAGATTCAACTGCAGGCGAAACAAACGCGTTAGCTTCAAGTCCAAGCGAAACTCATTATTTAGCTGCAAATCAATGCGATATAGAAGGTTTAGCTTCAAACCATGCGACACAAATGATTTAGCTTCTGATACTTACGATATCAGTGATATAGCTTCAAATGCAGACGAATCAAACGAGTTAGCTTCAAATCCGTGCGACAGAAATGATTACGCTTCAGACACTTGCGATATAAGTGATATAGATTCAAATGAATACGAAGCAAACGAGTTAGCATCGAATCCACGCGAAACACATTATTTAGCTTCAAAACAGTGCGAATTAAAAGGCTTCGCTTCAAATCCATGCGAAACACATGATTTAGCTTCAAATCCATGAGAAACACATGGTTTACCTTCATATCCAAGCGAAACACATGATTTACCTACAAATTAATGCAAAGTAGAAGGCTTATCTTCACAGCCATGCGACACAAATGATTTAGCTTCAAATACTTGCGATATAATTGATATAGCTTAAAATGCAGGCGAAACAAACGAGTTAGCTTCAAATCTGTGCGAAACACATGATTTAGCTTCAAATCCATGCGAAGCACATGATTTAGCTTCAAATCAATCCGAAGTAGAAGGCTTAGCTTCAAAGCCATGCGACACAAATGATTTAGCTTCAAATACTTGCGATATAATTGATATAGCTTCAAACGCAGGCGAAACAATCGCGTTAAATTCAAATCCACGAGACACAAATGATTTAGCTTCAAATCAATGCGAAGTTGAAGGCTTAGCTTCAAATCATTGCGAAACAAATGGTTTAGCTTCAAATACTTGTGGTATACATGATTTGGCTTCAACTGCATGCGAAACGAACGAGTTAGCTTCAAATCCAAGCGTAACACATGATTTAGCTTCAAATCAATGAGAAGTAGGAGGCTTAGCTTCAAATCCAATCGAATCACAAGATTTAGCTTCAAATCAATGAGAAGTAGAAAGCTTAGCTTAAAATCCATGCGAATCAAATGATTTAGCTTCAAATACTTGTGATATACATGATATAGCACCAAATGCAGGCGAATCAAACGAGTTTTCTTCAAATCCAAGCGATACACATGATTTACCTTCAAATTAATGTGAAGTAGAAGGCTTATCACCAAAGCCATGCGACACAAATGATTCAGCTTCAAATACTTGCGATATAAATGATATAGCTTCAAATGCAGGCGAAACAATCGAGTTACCTCCAAATTCAAGCGAAACACATGATTTACCTTCAAATTAATGCAAAGTAGAAGGCTTATCTTCAAAGCCATGCGACACAAATGATTTAGCTTCAAATACTTGCGATATAATTGATATAGCTTCAAATGCAGGCGAAACAAACGAGTTAACTTCAAATCTGCGCGAATCACAAGATTCAGCTTCAAATTCATGCGAAACACGTGGTTTAATTCATATTCTTGCGAATCAATTGGTTTAGATTCAGATACTTGTGATAAACATGATTTGGCTTCAAATGCAGGCGAAACAAACGAGTTACCATCAAATCCAAGCGAAACAAATGATTTACCTTCAAATCAATGAGAAGTAGAAGGCGTTGCTTTAAAACCATGCGACACAAATGATTTAGTTTCAAATACTTGCGATATAATTGATAAAGCTTCAAATGCAGGCGAAACAAACGAGTTAGCTTCAAATCCAAGCGAAACACATGATTTAGTTTCAAATCAAGTCAAAGTAGAAGGCTTTGCTTCAAATCCATGCGAAACACATGATTTAGATTCAAATCAATGCGAAGTAGAAGGCTTAGCTTCAAATCAATGCGGAACCAATGATTTAGATTCAAATACTTGCGATATAATTGATATAGTGTAAACTGCAGGCGAAACAAACGAGTTAGCTACAAATCCATGCAAAAAACATGACTTAGCTTCAAATTCATGGGAAACACATGGTTTAGCTTCATATTCTTGCGAAACATATGGTTTAGTTTCAGATACTTGTGATAAACATGATTTAGTTTCAACTGCATGCGAAACAAACGAGTTAGCTTCAAATCCATGCGAAACAAATTATTTAGCTACAAATCAATGCAAAGTAGAAGGCATAGCTCCAAATCCATGCGGAACCAATGGTTTAGTTTCAGATACTTGTGAAAAACATGATTTAGATTCAACTGCATGCGAAACAAACGAGTTAGCTTCAAATCCATGCGAAACAAATGTTGTAGCTCGAAATCAATGCGAAGTAGAAGGCTTAGCTACAAATACATGAGAAACAAATGATTTAGCTTCAGATAATTGCGATATAAGTGATATAGCACCAAAAGCAGTCGAAACAGACGAGTTAGCATCAAATCCATGCGAAACAAATGCTTTAGGTTCAGATACTTGCGATATAAGGGATGGAGCTTCAAGTGCAGGAGAAACTATCGAGTTAGCACCAAATCCATGCGAAAGAAATGAGTTAGCTACAAATAAATGCGAAGTAGAAGGCTTTGCTCCAAATCCATGCGGAATCAATGATTTAGATTCAAATACTTGCGATTAAGTGATATAGAGTCAACTGCAGGCGATACAAACGTGTTAGCTACAAATCCATGCAAGAAACATGACTAACTTCAAATCAATGCGATATAGAATGTCTAGATCCAAATCCATGCGAAACACATAATTTAGCTGCAAATCAATGCGATGTGGAAGATTCTGCTTCAAATCCATGCGAAACACATGATTTAGTTTCAAATCAATGTGAAGTAGAACGCTTAGCTTCAAATCCATGCGAAACACATGATTTAGCTTCACATACTTGCGATATAAATGATATAGCTTCAAATGCAAGGAGAAACAAACGAGTTAGCTTCAAATCCAAGCGATACACATGATTTAGTTTCAAATCAATGCGATGTAGAAGGCTTAGCTTCAAATCGATGCGAAACAAATGATTTAGCTTCACATACTTGCGATATAAATGATATAGCTTCAAATGCAGGAGAAACAAACGAGTTAGCTTCAAATCTATGCGAAACACATGATTTAGCTTCAAATCCAAGCGAAACACATGGTTTAGCTTCATATTCTTGCGAAACAAATGGTTTAGATTCAAATACTTGTGATAAATATGATTTAGCTTCAAATGCAGGCGAAACAAACGAATTAGTTTCAAATCCATGCGAAACACATGATTTTGCTACAAATCCAAGCGAAACACGTGGTTTATCTTCATATTCTTGCGAAACAAATGGTTTAGCTTCATATACTTGTGATAAACATGATTTAGCTTCAACCGCATGCGAAACAATCGCGTTAGCTTCATATGCAAGGGAAACAAACGATTTAGCTTCGAATCAATGCGAAGTTGTAGGCTTAGCATCAAATCAATGCGAAACAAACGAGTTAGATTCAAATCCATGCGAAACGCATGATGTAGCTTCAAATCAATGCGAAGTAGAAGGCGTAGCTTAAAATACACGCGACAAAATTGATTTAGCTTCAAATACTTGCGATATAATTGATATAGCTTCAAATGCAGGCGAAAGAAACGAGTTAGTTCCAAATCCATGCGAAACACATGATTTAGCTTCAAATCCAAGCGAAAAACATGGTTTAGCTTCATATACTTGCGATATAAGTGATATAGCTTCAAATCCATGCGACACAAATGATTTAGCTTCAAATACTTGCTATAGAATTGATATAGCTGCAATGCAGGCGAAACAAACGAGTTAGCTTCAAGTCCAAGCGAAACACATGATTTAGTTTCAAATCAATGCGAAGTAGAAGGCTTAGCTTCAAATCCATGCGAAACAAATGATTTAACTTCACATGCTTGCGATATAAATGATATAGCTTCAAATCCATGGGTCACAAATGATTTAGCTTCAAATACTTGCTATAGAAGTGATATAGCTGCAATGCAGGCGAAACAAACGAGTTAGCTTCAAATACTTGCGATAGAAGTGATATAGCTTCAAACGCAGGCGAAACGAACGAGTTACCTTCAAATTCAAGCGAAACACATGATTTACCTTCAAATTAATGCGAAGTAGAAAGCTTATCTTCGAAGCCATGCGACACAAATGATTTAGCTTCAAATACTTGCGATATAATTGATATAGCTTCAAATGCATGCGAAACAAACGAGTTAGCTCCCAATCCATGCGAAACACATGATTTAGCTTCAAATCAAAGCGAAACACATGATTTAGCTTCAAATAAACGCGATGTAGAAAGTTTGGCTTCATAAACCGTGCGAAACTAATGATTTGCTTCAAATACTTGCGATATAAATGATATAGCTCCAAATGCAGGCAACACAAACGAGTCAGCTTCAAATATATGCGAAACACACGATTTAGCTTCAAATTCATGCGAAACACATGATTTAGCTTAAAATTCATGCGAAACAGATTATTTAGCTTCAAATACTTGCGATATAAACGATATACCTTCAAATGCAGGCAAAACAAACGAGTTAGCTTCAAGTCCATGCGGAACACATGATTTAGCTTCAAATCAATGCGGAGCACATGGTTTAGCTTCATATGCTTGCGAAACAAGTGGTTTAGCTTCAGATACTTGTGATAAACATGATTTAGCTTCAACTGCATGCGAAACAAACGAGTTAGTTTAAAATCGAAGAGAAACACACGATTTAGCTTCAAATCAATGCGAAGTAGAAGGCTTAGCTTCAAATTGATGCCATACGAATGATTTAGCTTCAAATACCTGCGATAGAAGGGATATAGCTTCAAATGCAGGCGAAACAAACGAGTTAGCTTCAAGTCTATGCGAAAGACATGATTTAGCTTCAAATTCATGCGAAACTCGTGGTTTAGCTTCATATTCTTGCGAAACAAATGGTTTAGATTCAGATACTTGTGATAAACATGATTTTGAATCAAATGCAGGCGAAACAAACGAGTTAGTTTCAAATCCAAGCGAAACACATGATTTAGCTTCAAATCCAAGCGAAACACATGGTTTAGCTTCATATTCTTGCGAAACAAATGGTTTAGCTTCATATACTTGTGATAAACATGATTTAGCTTCAACCGCCTGCGAAACAAACGAGATAGCATTAAAACCAAGCGAGACACATGATTTAGCTTCAAATCAATGCGAAGTAGATGGCTTAGCTTCATATCCATGCGAAACAAATGGCTTAGCTCAAATACTTGCGAATATAAGTGATACAACTTCAAATGCATGCGAAACAAGCGAGTTAACATCAAATCCATGCGAAACACATGATTTAGCTATAACTCAATGCAAAGTAGAAGGCGTAGCTTCAAATCCATGCGGAACAAATGATTTAGCTTCAAATACTTGCGATATAAACGATATACCTTCAAATGTAGGTAAAACAAACGAGTTAGCTTCAAATCCATGCGGAACACATGATTTAGCTTCAAATCAATGCGAAGCACATGGTTTAGCTTCATATGCTTGCGAAACAAGTGACTTAGCTTCAGATACTTGTGATAAACATGATTTAGCTTCAACTGCATGCGAAACAAACGAGTTAGTTTAAAATCCAAGAGAATCACACGATTTAGCTTCAAATCAATGCGAAGTAGAAGACTTAGCTTCAAATCGATGCCATACGAATGATATAGCTTCAAATACCTGCGATATAAACGATATACCTTCAAATGTAGGCAAACCAAACGAGTTAGCTTCAAATCCATGCGGAACACATGATTTAGCTTCAAATCAATGCGAAGCACATGGTTTAGCTTCATATGCTTGCGAAACAAGTGGTTTAGCTACAGATACTTGTGATAAACATGATTTAGCTTCAACTGCATGCGAAACAAACGAGTTAGTTTAAAATCCAAGCGAAACACACGATTTAGCTTCAAATCAATGCGAAGTAGAAGGATTAGCTTCAAATCGATGCCATACGAATGATTTAGCTTCAAATACCTGCGATTAAATGATGTAACTTCAAATGCAGGCGAAACAAACGAGTTAGCTTCAAATCCATACGAAACACATGATTTACCTTCAAATTAATGCAAAGCAGAAGGTTTATCTTCAAAGCCATGCGACACAAATGATTTAGCTTCAAATACTTGTTATATAATTGATATAGCTTCAAATGCAGGCGAAACAAACGAGTTAGCTTCTAATCCAAGCGAAACACATGATTTAGTTTCAAATCAATGCGAAGTAGAATGCTTAGCTTCAAATCCATGCGACACAAATTATTTAGTTTCAAATACTTGCGATAGAAGTGATATAGCTACAATGCAGGCGAAACAAACGAGTTAGCTTCAAAGCCATGCGAAGCAAATGATTTAGCTTCAAATACTTGCGATATAATTGATATAGCTTCAAATGCAGGCGAAACAAACGAGTTAGCTTCAAATCCAAGCGAAACACATGATTTAGTTTCAAATCAACGCGAAGAAGAAGGCTTAGCTTCAAATCCATGCGAAACAAATGATTTAGCTTCATATACTTGCCATATAAATGATATAGCTTCAAATGCAGGCGAAACAAACGAGTTAGCTTCAAATCCAAGCGAAAAACATGATTTACCTTCAAATTAATGCAAAGTAGGAGGCTTATCTTCAAATCCATGCGAAACACATGATTTAGCTTCAAATCCAAGCGAAACACATGGTTTAGCTTCATATTCTTGCGAAACAAATGGTTTAGCTTCATATACTTGTGATAAACATGATTTAGCTTCAACTGCATGCGAAACAAACGAGTTAGCATGAAAACCAAGCGAGACACGTGATTTAGCTTCAAATCAATGCGAAGTAGATGGCTTAGCTTCATATCCATACGAAACAAATGACATAGCTTCAAATACTTGCGAATATAAGCGATACAGATCAAATGAATGCGAAACAAACGAGGTAGCTTCAAATCCATGCGAAACAAATGATTTTTCTTCATATACTTGCGATACAAGTGAACTAGCTTCAATTGCAGCGAAACAAACCAGGTAGCTTCAATTCCATGCGAAACACATGATTTAGATTAAAATTCATACGAAACAGATTATTTAGCTTCAAATACTTGCGATATAAACGATATACCTTCAAATGCAGGCAAAACAAACGAGTTAGCTTCAAGTCCATGCGGAACACATGATTTACCTTCAAATTAATGCGAAGTAGAAGGCTTATCTTCGAAGCCATGCGACACAAATGATTTAGCTTCAAATACTTGCGATATAATTGATATAGCTTCAAATGCATGCGAAACAAACGAGTTAGCTCCCAATCCATGCGAAACACATGATTTAGCTTCAAATCAAAGCGAAACACATGATTTAGCTTCAAATAAACGCGATGTAGAAAGTTTGGCTTCATAAACCGTGCGAAACTAATGATTTGCTTCAAATACTTGCGATATAAATGATATAGCTCCAAATGCAGGCAACACAAACGAGTCAGCTTCAAATATATGCGAAACACACGATTTAGCTTCAAATTCATGCGAAACACATGATTTAGCTTAAAATTCATGCGAAACAGATTATTTAGCTTCAAATACTTGCGATATAAACGATATACCTTCAAATGCAGGCAAAACAAACGAGTTAGCTTCAAGTCCATGCGGAACACATGATTTAGCTTCAAATCAATGCGGAGCACATGGTTTAGCTTCATATGCTTGCGAAACAAGTGGTTTAGCTTCAGATACTTGTGATAAACATGATTTAGCTTCAACTGCATGCGAAACAAACGAGTTAGTTTAAAATCGAAGAGAAACACACGATTTAGCTTCAAATCAATGCGAAGTAGAAGGCTTAGCTTCAAATTGATGCCATACGAATGATTTAGCTTCAAATACCTGCGATAGAAGGGATATAGCTTCAAATGCAGGCGAAACAAACGAGTTAGCTTCAAGTCTATGCGAAAGACATGATTTAGCTTCAAATTCATGCGAAACTCGTGGTTTAGCTTCATATTCTTGCGAAACAAATGGTTTAGATTCAGATACTTGTGATAAACATGATTTTGAATCAAATGCAGGCGAAACAAACGAGTTAGTTTCAAATCCATGCGAAACACATGATTTAGCTTCAAATCCAAGCGAAACACATGGTTTAGCTTCATATTCTTGTGAAACAAATGGTTTTGCTTCTGATAATTGTGATAAACATGATTTAGCTTCAACTGCATACGAAACAAACGAGTTAGCTTCAAATTCAAGGGAAACACATGATTTAGATTCAAATTAATGCGAAGTAGAAGGCTTATCCTCAAAGCCATGCGACACAAATGGTTTAGCTTCAAATATTTGCGATACAATTGATATAGCTTCAAATGCATGCGAAACAAACGAGTTAGCTTCAAATCCAAGCGAAACACATGATTTAGTTCCAAATCAATTTGAAGTAGAAGGCGTAGCTTCAAATCCATGCGGAACAAATGATTTAGCTTCAAATACTTGCGATATAAATGATATAAAATCAAATGCAGGCAAAACAAACGAGTTAGCTTCAGATCCATGCGGAACACAAGATTTAGCTTCAAATCAATGCGAAACACATGGTTTAGCTTCATATACTTGCGAAAGAAGTGGTTCAGCTTCAGATACTTGTGATAAACATGATTTAGCTTCAACTCCATGCGAAACAATCGCGTTAGTTTCAAATCAATGCGCATTTGATGTCAGCTTCAAATTCATGCGAAGCAAACGATTTATCTTCAGATACTGGCGATGCAAGTGATATAGCATCAAATGCGGGCGAAAAGAACGAGTTATCTTCAAATCCATGCGAAACACGTTATTTAGGTTCAAAACGAAAGATTTAGATTCAAATACTTGCGAAATAAATGATATAGCTTCAGATGTAGGCAAAACAAACGAGTTAGCTTCAAATCCATGCGGAACACATGATCTAGCTTCAAATCAATGCGAAGTAGAAGGCGTAGCTTCAAATACATGCGTCACAAATGATTTAGCTTCAATTACTTGTGGTATAGATGATAAAGCTTCAAATGCAGGCGAAACAAACGAGTTAGCTTCAAATCCAAGAGAAACACACGATTTAGCTTTAAATCAATGCGAAGTAGAAGGCTTAGCTTCAAATCGATGCGATACTTATGTGTTAGCTTCGGATACCTGCGATAGAAGTGATATAGCTTCAAATGCAGGCGAAACAAACGAGTTAGCTTCAAGTCTATGCGAAGCACATGATTTAACTTCAAATCAATGCGAAGTAGTAGGATAAGCTTCAAATGCATAGGAAACATATGATTTACCTTTAAATACTTGTGATATAAATAAAGTAGATTCAAATGCAGGCGAAAGAAATGAGTTATCTTGAGATCCATGCGAAACACATGATTTAGCTTCAAATCAATGCGAAGTAGAAGGCTTAGCTTCAAATCCAAGCGAAACACATGATTTAGCTCCAAATCAATGCGAAGTAGGAAGCTTAGCTTCTAATCTATGCGAATCAAAGGATTTAGCTTCAAATCAATGCGTAGTAGAAAGCTTAGCTTCGAATCCATGCGAAACGGATTATTTTGCTTCAAATCAATGCGAAGTAGTACACTTAGCTTCAAATCTATGCGGAACAAATGGTTTAGCTTCAAATACTTGTGAAATAAATCATTTAGCTTCAACTGCATGAGAAACAAACCAGTTAGCTTCATATCCATGCAAAACACATGATTTAGATTCCAATCAATGCGAAGTAGAAGACTTATCTTCAAATCCATGCGAAACGAAAGATTTAGCTTCAAATTCTTGCGAATATAAGTGATATAGCTTCAAATGCAGGCGAGAAAAACGAGTTAGCTTCAAATCCATGCGAAACAGGTGATTCAGCTTCAAATCAATGCGAAGTAGAACGCTTAGCTTCAAACCCGAGCGAATCATATGGTTCAGCTTCAAATACTTGTGATATACATGATTCCGCTGCAACTGCATGCGAAACAAACGAGTTACCTTCAAATCCATGCGAAACACATGATTTAACTTCAAATCAATGCGAAGTAGAAGGCTTAGCTTCAAATCTATACGAATCAAATGGTTTAGTTTCAGATAATTGTGATGTATATGATTTAGCTTCAACTGCAGGCGAAGCAAACGAGTTAGCTTCAAATCAATGCAAAACACATGATTTAGCTTCCAATCGATGCGAAGTAGAAGGCATAGCTTCAAATCCATGCGACACAAATGATTTAGCTTCAAATACCTGCGATATAAATGATATGGCCTCAAATGCAGGCCAAACAAACGAGTTAGCTTCAAATCCATGCGAAACACATGTTTTAGTTACAAATCAATGCGAAGTAGTAGGCATAGCTTCATATCCATGCGACACAAATGATTCAGATTCAAATACTTGCAATATAATTGATATAGCTTCAAATGCAGGCGAAACAAACGAGGTAGCTTCAAATCGAAGCGAAACACATGATTCAGTTCCAAATCAATGCGAAGAAGAAGGCTTAGCTTCAAATCCATGCGAAACAAATGATTTAGCTTCATATACTTGCAATATAAATGATATAGCTTCAAATGCAGGCGAAACAAACGAGTTAGCTTCAAATCCAAGCGAAAAACATGATTTACCTTCAAATTAATGCAAAGTAGGAGGCTTATCCTCAAAGCCATGCGACACAAATGATTTAACTTCAAATACTTGCGATATAATTGATATAGCTTCAAATGCAGGCGAAATAAACGAGTTAGCCTCAAATCTATGTGAAACACATGAGTCAGCTTCTAATTCATGCGAAACACATGGTTTAGCGTCATATTCTTGCGAAACAAATGGTTTAGATTCCGATAATTGTGATAAACATTATTTAGCTACAAATGCAGGCGAAACACATAATTTAGATACAAACCAATGCGACGTAGAAGGCTTAGCTTCAAATCCATGCGAAACACATGATTTCGCATCAATTCCATGGGAGAAAAAAAATTTAGATTCAAATTCATGCGTAACATATGGTTTAGCTTCATATTCTTGTGAAACAAATGGTTTTGCTTCTGATAATTGTGATAAACATGATTTAGCTTCAACTGCATACGAAACAAACGAGTTAGCTTCAAATTCAAGGGAAACACATGATTTAGATTCAAATTAATGCGAAGTAGAAGGCTTATCCTCAAAGCCATGCGACACAAATGGTTTAGCTTCAAATATTTGCGATACAATTGATATAGCTTCAAATGCATGCGAAACAAACGAGTTAGCTTCAAATCCAAGCGAAACACATGATTTAGTTCCAAATCAATTTGAAGTAGAAGGCTTAGCTTCAAATCCAAGCGAAACACATGATTTAACTTCAAATTAATGCAAAGTGGAAGGCTTGTACTCAAAGCCATGCGACACAAACGATTTAGCTTCAAATACATGCGATATAATTGATATAGCTTCAAATGCAGGCGAAACAAACGAGTTAGCTTCAAATCTGTGCGAAATACATGACTTAGCTTCAAATTCATGTGAAACACATGGTTTAGCTTCATATTCTTGCGAAACAAATGGTTTAGATTCAGATAATTGTGATAAACATGATTTAGCTTCAAATGCAGGCGAAACAAACGAGTTGCCTTCAAATCCAAGCTAAACACCTGATTTACCTTCTAATTAATGCAAAGTAGAAGGCTTATCTTCAAAGCCATGCGACACAAATGATTTAGCTTCAAATACTTGCGATATAATTGATATAGCTTCAAATGCAGGCGAAACAAACGAGTTAGCTTCAAATCTGTGCGAAACACATGATTTAGCTTCAAATTCATGCGAAACACATGGTTTAGCTTCATATTCTTGCGAAACAAATGCTTTAGATTCAGATACTTGTGATAAACATAATTTAGCTTCAAATGCAGGGGTAACAAACGAGTTAGTTTCACATCCATGCGAAACACATGATTTAGCTTCAAATCCATGCGAAACACATGATTTAGTTTCAAATCAATGCGAAGTAGTCGACATAGCTTCATATCCATGCGAAACAAATGATTTAGCTTCACATACTAGCGATATAAATGATATAGCCTCAAATGCAGGCGAAACAAACGAGTTAGCTTCAAATCCAAGCGAAACACATGATTTACCTTCAAATTAATGCGAAGTAGAAGGCTTATCCTCAAAGCCATGCGACACAAATGATTCAGCTTCAAATACTTGCGATATAATTGATTTAGCTTCAAATGCATGCGAAACAAACGAGTTAGCTTCAAATCCAAGCGAAACACATGATTTAGTTCCAAATCAATGCGAAGTAGAAGGCTTAGCTTCAAATCCATGCGACACAAATGTTTTAGCTTCAAATACTTGCGATAGAAGTGATATAGCTTCAATGCAGGCGAAATAAACGAGTTAGCTTCAAATCTGTGCGAAACACATGATTTAGCTTCAAATCCATGCGAACCACATGATTTAGTTTCAAATCAATGTGAAGTAGAAGGCTTAGCTTCAAATCCATGCGAAACACATGATTTAGTTTCAAATCAATGCGAAGCAGAAGGCTTAGCTTCAAATCCATGCGAAACAAATGATTTAGTTTCACATACTTGCGATATAAATGATATAGCTTCAAATGCAGGCGAAACAAACGAGTTAGCTTCAAATCCAAGCGAAGCACGTGATTTACCTTCAAATTAATGCGAAGTAGAAGGCTTATCCTCAAAGCAATGCGACACAAATGATTTAGCTTCAAATACTTGCGATACAATTGATATAGCTTGAAATGCATGCGAAACAAACGAGTTAGCTTCAAATCCAAGCGAAACACATGATTTAGTTCCAAATCAATGCGAAGTAGAAGGTTTAGCTTCAAATCCAAGCGAAACACATGATTTTCCTTCAAATTAATGCGAAGTAGAAGGCTTATTCTCAAAGCCATGCGACACAAATGATTTAGCTTCAAATACTTGCGATATAATTGATATAGCATCAAATGCAGGCGAAACAAATGAGTTAGCTTCAAATCTGTGCGAAACACATGATTTAGCTTCATATCAATGCGAAGTAGAAGGCTTAGCTTCAAAGCCATGCGACACAAATGGTTTAGCTTCAAATACTTGTGATACAATTGATATAGCTTCAAATGCATGCGAAACAAACGAGTTAGCTTCAAATCCAAGCGAAACACATGATTTAGTTCCAAATCAATGCGAAGTAGAAGGCTTAGCTTCAAATCCAAGCGAAACACATGATTTACCTTCAAATTAATGCGAAGTAGAAGGCTTATCCTCAAAGCCATGCGACACAAATGATTCAGCTTCAAATACTTGCGATACAATTGATATAGCTTGAAATGCATGCGAAACAAACGAGTTAGCTTCAAACCCAAGCGAAACACATGATTTAGTTCCAAATCAATGCGAAGTAGAAGGTTTAGCTTCAAATCCAAGCGAAACACATGATTTTCCTTCAAATTAATGCGAAGTAGAAGGCTTATTCTCAAAGCCATGCGACACAAATGATTTAGCTTCAAATACTTGCGATATAATGGATATAGCTTCAAATGCAGGCGAAACAAACGAGTTAGCTTCAAATCCAAGCGAAGCACGTGATTTACCTTCAAATTAATGCGAAGTAGAAGGCTTATCCTCAAAGCAATGCGACACAAATGATTTAGCTTCAAATACTTGCGATACAATTGATATAGCTTGAAATGCATGCGAAACAAACGAGTTAGCTTCAAATCCAAGCGAAACACATGATTTAGTTCCAAATCAATGCGAAGTAGAAGGTTTAGCTTCAAATCCAAGCGAAACACATGATTTTCCTTCAAATTAATGCGAAGTAAAAGGCTTATTCTCAAAGCCATGCGACACAAATGATTTAGGTTCAAATACTTGCGATATAATTGATATAGCATCAAATGCAGGCGAAACAAATGAGTTAGCTTCAAATCTGTGCGAAACACATGATTTAGCTTCATATCAATGCGACGTAGAAGGCTTAGCTTCAAAACCATGCGACACAAATGGTTTAGCTTCAAATACTTGCGATACAATTGATATAGCTTCAAATGCATGCGAAACAAACGAGTTAGCTTCAAATCCAAGCGAAACACATGATTAAGTTCCAAATCAATGCGAAGTAGAAGGCTTAGCTTCAAATCCAAGCGAAACACATGATTTACCTTCAAATTAATGCGAAGTAGAAGGCTTATCCTCAAAGCCATGCGACACAAATGATTCAGCTTCAAATACTTGCGATATAATTGATTTAGCTTCAAATGCAGGCGAAACAAACGAGTTAGCTTCAAATCCAGGCGAAACACATGGTTTAGCTTCATATTCTTCCGAAACAAATGGTTTAGCTTCATATACTTGAGATATAAATGATATAGCTTCAAATGCAGGCGAAACAGACGAGTTAGCTTCAAATCCCAGCGAAACACATGGTTTAGTTTCAAATCAATGCGAAGTAGAACGCTTAGCTACACATACATGAGAAACAAATGATTTAGCTTCAGATAATTGCGATATAATTGATAAAGCTTCAAATGCAGGCGAAACAAACGAGTTAGATTCAAATCCAAGCAAAACAGATGATTTAGTTTCAAATCAATGCGAAGTAGAAGGCTTAGCTTCAAATCCGTGCGACACAAATGATTTAGATTCAAGTACTTGCGATAGAAGTGATATAGCTTCAATGCAGGCGAAACAAACGAGTTAGCTTCAAATCAAAGCGAAACACATGATTTAGTTCCAAATCAATTTGAAGTAGAAGGCTTAGCTTCAAATCCAAGCGAAACACATGATTTACCTTCAAATTAATGCAAAGTGGAAGGCTTGTACTCAAAGCCATGCGACACAAACGATTTAGCTTCAAATACATGCGATATAATTGATATAGTTTCAAATGCAGGCGAAACAAACGAGTTAGCTTCAAATCTGTGCGAAATACATGATTTAGCTTCAAATTCATGCGAAACACATGGTTTAGCTTCATATTCTTGCGAAACAAATGGTTTAGATTCAGATAATTGTGATAAACATGATTTAGCTTCAAATGCAGGCGAAACAAACGAGTTGCCTTCAAATCCAAGCTAAACACCTGATTTACCTTCTAATTAATGCAAAGTAGAAGGCTTATCTTCAAAGCCATGCGACACAAATGATTTAGCTTCAAATACTTGCGATATAATTGATATAGCTTCAAATGCAGGCGAAACAAACGAGTTAGCTTCAAATCTGTGCGAAACACATGATTTAGCTTCAAATTCATGCGAAACACATGGTTTAGCTTCATATTCTTGCGAAACAAATGGTTTAGATTCAGATACTTGTGATAAACATAATTTAGCTTCAAATGCAGGCGAAACAAACGAGTTAGTTTCACATCCATGCGAAACACATGATTTAGCTTCAAATCCATGCGAAACACATGATTTAGTTTCAAATCAATGCGAAGTAGTCGACATAGCTTCACATCCATGCGAAACAAATGATTTAGCTTCACATACTAGCGATATAAATGATATAGCCTCAAATGCAGGCGAAACAAACGAGTTAGCTTCAAATCCAAGCGAAACACATGATTTACCTTCAAATTAATGCGAAGTAGAAGGCTTATCCTCAAAGCCATGCGACACAAATGATTCAGCTTCAAATACTTGCGATATAATTGATTTAGCTTCAAATGCAGGCGAAACAAATGAGTTAGCTTCAAATCTGTGCGAAACACATGATTTAGCTTCATATCAATGCGACGTAGAAGGCTTAGCTTCAAAACCATGCGACACAAATGGTTTAGCTTCAAATACTTGCGATACAATTGATATAGCTTCAAATCCCAGCGAAACACATGGTTTAGTTTCAAATCAATGCGAAGTAGAAGGCTTAGCTTCAAATCCGTGCGACACAAATGATTTAGATTCAAATACTTGCGATAGAAGTGATATAGCTTCAATGCAGGCGAAACAAACGAGTTAGCTTCTAAGTCATGCGACACAAATGATTTAGCTTCAAATACTTGCGATATAATTGATACAGCATCAAATGCAGGCGAAACAAACGAGTTAGCTTCAAATCCAAGCGATACACATGATTTAGTGTCAAATCAATGCGAAGTAGAAGCCTTAGCTTCAACTCCATGCGAAACAAATGATTTAGCTTCACAGACTTGCGATATAAGTGATATTGCTTCAAATAAGGGCGAAACAAACGAGTTAGCTTCAAATCTGTGCGAAACACATGATTTAGCTTCAAATTCATGCGAAACACATGGTTTAGCTACATATTCTTGCGAAACAAATGGTTTAGCTTCATATATTTGCAATATAAATGATATAGCTTCAAATGCATGCGAAACAAACGAGTTAGCTTCAAATCCAAGCGAAACACATGATTTAGTTCCAAATCAATGCGAAGTAGAAGGCTTAGCTTCAAATCCATGCGACAAAAATGTTTTAGCTTCAAATACTTGCGATAGAAGTGATATAGCTTCAATGCAGGCGAAACAAACGAGTTAGCTTCAAAGCCATGCAACACAAATGATTTAGCTTCATATACTTGCGATATAAATGATATAGCTTCAAATGCAGGCGAAACAAACGAGTTAGCTTCAAATCCAAGCGAAACACATGGTTTAGTTTCAAATCAATGCGAAGTAGGAGGCTTATCCTCAAAGCCATGCGACACAAATGATTTAGCTTCAAATACTTGCGATATAACTGATATAGCTTCAAATGCAGGCGAAATAAACGAGTTAGCTTCAAATCTGTGCGAAACACATGATTTAGCTTCAAATCCATGCGAACCACATGATTTAGTTTCAAATCAATGTGAAGTAGAAGGCTTAGCTTCAAATCCATGCGAAACACATGATTTAGTTTCAAATCAATGCGAAGCAGAAGGCTTAGCTTCAAATCCATGCGAAACAAATGATTTAGTTTCACATACTTGCGATATAAATGATATAGCATCAAATGCAGGCGAAACAAACGAGTTAGCTTCAAATCTGTGCGAAACACATGATTTAGCTCCGAATCAATGCGAAGTAGGAGGCTTAGCTTCAAAGCCATGCGACACAAATGGTTTAGCTTCAAATACTTGCGATACAATTGATATAGCTTCAAATGCATGCGAAACAAACGAGTTAGCTTCAAATCCAAGCGAAACACATAATTTAGTTCCAAATCAATGCGAAGTAGAAGGCTTAGCTTCAAATCAAAGCGAAACACATGATTTACCTTCAAATTAATGCGAAGTAGAAGGCTTATCCTCAAAGCCATGCGACACAAATAATTCAGCTTCAAATACTTGCGATATAATTGATTTAGCTTCAAATGCAAGCGAAACAAACGAGTTAGATTCAAATCCAAGCAAAACAGATGATTTAGTTTCAAATCAATGCGAAGTAGAAGGCTTAGCTTCAAATCCATGCGACACAAATGATTTAGCTTCAAATACTTGCGATAGAAGTGATATAGCTTCAATGCGGACGAAACAAACGAGTTAGCTTCAAATCCAAGCGAAACACATGGTTTAGTTGCAAATCAATGCGAAGTAGGAGGCTTATCCTCAAAGCCATGCGACACAAATGATTTAGCTTCAAATACTTGCGATATAACTGATATAGCTTCAAATGCAGGCGAAATAAACGAGTTAGCTTCAAATCTGTGCGAAACACATGATTTAGCTTCAAATCCATGCGAACCACATGATTTAGTTTCAAATCAATGTGAAGTAGAAGGCTTAGCTTCAAATCCATGCGAAACACATGATTTAGTTTCAAATCAATGCGAAGCAGAAGGCTTAGCTTCAAATCCATGCGAAACAAATGATTTAGTTTCACATACTTGCGATATAAATGATATAGCTTCAAATGCAGGCGAAACAAACGAGTTAGCTTCAAATCCAAGCGAAGCACGTGATTTACCTTCAAATTAATGCGAAGTAGAAGACTTATCCTCAAAGCCATGCAACACGAATGATTTAGCTTCAAATACTTGCGATACAATTGATATAGCTTCAAATGCATGCGAAACAAACGAGTTAGCTTCAAATCCAAGCGAAACACATGATTAGTTCCAAATCAATGCGAAGTAGAAGGTTTAGCTTCAAATCCAAGCGAAACACATGATTTTCCTTCAAATTAATGCGAAGTAGAAGGCTTATCCTCAAAGCCATGCGACACAAATGATTTAGCTTCAAATGCTTGCGATACAATTGATATAGCTTCAAATGCATGCGAAACAAACGAGTTAGCTTCAAATCCAAGCGAAACACATGATTTAGTTCCAAATCAATGCGAAGTAGAAGGTTTAGCTTCAAATCCAAGCGAAACACATGATTTTAATTCAAATTAATGCGAAGTAGAAGGCTTATTCTCAAAGCCATGCGACACAAATGATTTAGCTTCAAATACTTGCGATATAATTGATATAGCATCAAATGCAGGCGAAACAAACGAGTTAGCTTCAAATCTGTGCGAAACAAATGATTTAGCCCCGAATCAATGCGAAGTAGAAGGCTTAGCTTCAATCCGTGCGACACAAATGATTTAGATTCAAATACTTGCGATATAATTGATATAGCTTCAAATGCAGGCGAAACAAACGAGTTAGTTTCACATCCATGCGAAACACATGATTTAGCTTCAAATCCATGCGAAACACATGATTTAGTTTCAAATCAATGCGAAGTAGTCGACATAGCTTCATATCCATGCGAAACAAATGATTTAGCTTCACATACTAGCGATATAAATGATATAGCCTCAAATGCAGGCGAAACAAACGAGTTAGCTTCAAATCCAAGCGAAACACATGATTTACCTTCAAATTAATGCGAAGTAGAAGGCTTATCCTCAAGCCATGCGACACAAATGATTCAGCTTCAAATACTTACGATATAATTGATTTAGCTTCAAATGCAGGCGAAACAAACGAGTTAGCTTCAAATCCAGGCGAAACACATGGTTTAGCTTCATATTCTTCCGAAACAAATGGTTTAGCTTCATATACTTGCGATATAAATGATATAGCTTCAAATGCAGGCGAAACAGACGAGTTAGCTTCAAATCCCAGCGAAACACATGGTTTAGTTTCAAATCAATGCGAAGTAGAAGGCTTAGCTTCAAATCCGTGCGACACAAATGATTTAGATTCAAATACTCGCGATAGAAGTGATATAGCTTCAATGCAGGCGAAACAAACGAGTTAGCTTCTAAGCCATGCGACACAAATGATTTAGCTTCAAATACTTGCGATATAAATGATATAGCTTCAAATGCAGGCGAAACAAACGAGTTAGCTTCAAATCCAAGCGAAACACATGGTTTAGTTTCAAATCAATGCGAAGTAGGAGGCTTATCCTCAAAGCCATGCGACACAAATGATTTAGCTTCAAATACTTGCGATATAACTGATATAGCTTCAAATGCAGGCGAAATAAACGAGTTAGCTTCAAATCTGTGCGAAACACATGATTTAGCTTCAAATCCATGCGAACCACATGATTTAGTTTCAAATCAATGTGAAGTAGAAGGCTTAGCTTCAAATCCATGCGAAACACATGATTTAGTTTCAAATCAATGCGAAGCAGAAGGCTTAGCTTCAAATCCATGCGAAACAAATGATTTAGTTTCACATACTTGCGATATAAATGATATAGCTTCAAATGCAGGCGAAACAAACGAGTTAGCTTCAAATCCAAGCGAAGCACGTGATTTACCTTCAAATTAATGCGAAGTAGAAGACTTATCCTCAAAGCCATGCGACACGAATGATTTAGCTTCAAATACTTGCGATAAAATTGATATAGCTTCAAATGCATGCGAAACAAACGAGTTAGCTTCAAATCCAAGCGAAACACATGATTTAGTTCCAAATCAATGCGAAGTAGAAGGTTTAGCTTCAAATCCAAGCGAAACACATGATTTTCCTTCAAATTAATGCGAAGTAGAAGGCTTATTCTCAAAACCATGCGACACAAATGATTTAGCTTCAAATACTTCCGATACAATTGATATAGCTTCAAATGCATGCGAAACAAACGAGTTAGCTTCAAATCCAAGCGAAACACATGATTTAGTTCCAAATCAATGCGAAGTAGAAGGCTTAGCTTCAAATCCAAGCGAAACACATGATTTACCTTCAAATTAATGCGAAGTAGAAGGCTTATCCTCAAAGGCATGCGACACAAATGATTCAGCTTCAAATACTTGCGATATAATTGATTTAGCTTCAAATGCAAGCGAAACAAACGAGTTAGATTCAAATCCAAGCAAAACAGATGATTTAGTTTCAAATCAATGCGAAGTAGAAGGCTTAGCTTCAAATCCATGCGACACAAATGATTTAGCTTCAAATACTTGCGATAGAAGTGATATAGCTTCAATGCAGGCGAAACAAACGAGTTAGCTTCAAAGCCATGCAACACAAATGATTTAGCTTCATATGCTTGCGATATAAATGATATAGCTTCAAATGCAGGCGATACAAACGAGTTAGCTTCAAATCCAAGCGAAACACATGGTTTAGTTTCAAATCAATGCGAAGTAGGAGGCTTATCCTCAAAGCCATGCGACACAAATGATTTAGCTTCAAATACTTGCGATAGAAGTGATATAGCTTCAATGCAGGCGAAACAAACGAGTTAACTTCAAAGCCATGCAACACAAATGATTTAGCTTCATATACTTGCGATATAAATGATATAGCTTCAAATGCAGGCGAAACAAACGAGTTAGCTTCAAATCCAAGCGAAACACATGGTTTAGTTTCAAATCAATGCGAAGTAGGAGGCTTATCCTCAAAACCATGCGACACAAATGATTTAGCTTCAAATACTTGCGATATAACTGATATAGCTTCAAATGCAGGCGAAATAAACGAGATAGCTTCAAATCTGTGCGAAACACATGATTTAGCTTCAAATCCATGCGAACCACATGATTTAGATTCAAATCAATGTGAAGTAGAAGGCTTAGCTTCAAATCCATGCGAAACACATGATTTAGTTTCAAATCAATGCGAAGCAGAAGGCTTAGCTTCAAATCCATGCGAAACAAATGATTTAGTTTCACATAATTGCGATATAAATGATATAGCTTCAAATGCGGGCGAAACAAACGAGTTAGCTTCAAATCCAAGCGAAGCACGTGATTTACCTTCAAATTAATGCGAAGTAGAAGGCTTATCCTCAAAGCCATGCGACACAAATGATTTAGCTTCAAATGCTTGCGATACAATTGATATAGCTTCAAATGCATGCGAAACAAACGAGTTAGCTTCAAATCCAAGCGAAACACATGATTTAGTTCCAAATCAATGCGAAGTAGAAGGTTTAGCTTCAAATCCAAGCGAAACACATGATTTTCCTTCAAATTAATGCGAAGTAGAAGGCTTATTCTCAAAGCCATGCGACACAAATGATTTAGCTTCAAATACTTGCGATATAATTGATATAGCATCAAATGCAGGCGAAACAAACGAGTTAGCTTCAAATCTGTGCGAAACACATGATTTAGCTCCGAATCAATGCGAAGTAGGAGGCTTAGCTTCAAAGCCATGCGACACAAATGGTTTAGCTTCAAATACTTGCGATACAATTGATATAGCTCCAAATGCATGCGAAACAAACGAGTTAGCTTCAAATCCAAGCGAAACACATGATTTAGTTCCAAATCAAAGCGAAGTAGAAGGCTTAGCTTCAAATCCAAGCGAAACACATGATATACCTTCAAATTAATGCGAAGTAGAAGGCTTATCATCAAAGCCATGCGACACAAATGATTCAGCTTCAAATACTTGCGATATAATTAATTTAGCTTCAAATTCAAGCGAAACAAACGAGTTAGATTCAAATCCAAGCAAAACAGATTATTTAGTTTCAAATCAATGCGAAGTAGAAGGCTTAGCTTAAAATCCATGCGACACAAATGATTTAGCTTCAAATACTTGCGATAGAAGTGATATAGCTTCAATGCAGGCGAAACAAACGAGTTAGCTTCAAAGCCATGCAACACAAATGATTTAGCTTCATATACTTGCGATATAAATGATATAGCTTCAAATGCAGGCGAAACAAACGAGTTAGCTTCAAATCCAAGCGAAACACATGGTTTAGTTTCAAATCAATGTGAAGTAGAAGGCTTAGCTTCAAATCCATGCGAAACACATGATTTAGTTCCAAATCAATGCGAAGTAGAAGGCTTAGCTTCAAATCCATGCGACACAAATGATTTAGCTTCAAATACTTGCGATAGAAGTGATATAGCTTCAATGCAGGCGAAACAAACGAGTTAGCTTCAAAGCCATGCAACACTAATGATTTAGCTTCATATACTTGCGATATAAATGATATAGCTTCAAATGAAGGCGATACAAACGAGTTAGCTTCAAATCCAAGCGAAACACATGGTTTAGTTTCAAATCAATGAGAAGTAGGAGGCTTATCCTCAAAGCCATGCGTCACAAATGATTTAGCTTCAAATACTTGCGATAGAAGTGATATAGCTTCAATGCAGGCGAAACAAACGAGTTAGCTTCAAAGCCATGCAACACTAATGATTTAGCTTCATATACTTGCGATATAAATGATATAGCTTCAAATGCAGGCGATACAAACGAGTTAGCTTCAAATCCAAGCGATACACATGGTTTAGTTTCAAATCAATGCGAAGTAGGAGGCTTATCCTCAAAGCCATGCGACACAAATGATTTAGCTTCAAATACTTGCGATATAACTGATATAGCATCAAATGCAGGCGAAATAAACGAGTTAGCCTCAAATCTGTGCGAAACACATGATTTAGCTTCAAATCCATGCGAACCACATGATTTAGTTTCAAATCAATGTGAAGTAGAAGGCTTAGCTTCAAATCCATGCGAAACACATGATTTAGTTTCAAATCAATGCGAAGCAGAAGGCTTAGCTTCAAATCCATGCGAAACAAATGATTTAGTTTCACATACTTGCGATATAAATGATATAGCTTCAAATGCAGGCGAAACAAACGAGTTAGCTTCAAATCCAAGCGAAGCACGTGATTTACCTTCAAATTAATGCGAAGTAGAAGGCTTATCCTCAAAGCCATGCGGCACAAATGATTTAGCTTCAAATACTTGCGATACAATTGATATAGCTTCAAATGCATGCGAAACAAACGAGTTAGCTTCAAATACAAGCGAAACACATGATTTAGTTCCAAATCAATGCGAAGTAGAAGGTTTAGCTTCAAATCCAAGCGAAACACATGATTTTCCTTCAAATTAATGCGAAGTAGAAGGCTTATTCTGAAAGCCATGCGACACAAATGATTTAGCTTCAAATACTTGCGATATAATTGATATAGCATCAAATGCAGGCGAAACAAACGAGTTAGCTTCAAATCTGTGCGAAACACATGATTTAGCTTCAAATCAATCCGAAGTAGAAGGCTTAGCTTCAAAGCCATGCGACACAAATGATTTAGCTTCAAATACTTGCGATATAACTGATATAGCTTCAAACGCAGGCGAAACAAACGCGTTAGCTTCAAATCCAAGGGACACAAATGATTTAGCTTCAAATCAATGCGAAGTTGAAGGCTTAGCTTCAAATCAATGCGAAACAAATGGTTTGGCTTCAAATATTTGTGGTATAAATGATTTACCTTCATCTGCATGCGAAACAAACGAGTGAGCTTCAAATCCATGCGAAACACATGATTTAGTTCCAAATCAATGCGAAGTAGAAGGTTTAGCTTCAAATCCAAGCGAAACACATGATTTTCCTTCAAATTAATGCGAAGTAGAAGGCTTATTCTCAAAGCCATGCGACACAAATGATTTAGCTTCAAATACTTGCGATATAATTGATATAGCATCAAATGCAGGCGAAACAAACGAGTTAGCTTCAAATCTGTGCGAAACACATGATTTAGCTTCAAATCAATGCGAAGTAGGAGGCTTAGCTTCAAAGCCATGCGACACAAATGGTTTAGCTTCAAATACTTGCGATACAATTGATATAGCTTCAAATGCATGCGAAACAAACGAGTTAGCTTCAAATCCAAGCGAAACACATGATTTAGTTCCAAATCAAAGCGAAGTAGAAGGCTTAGCTTCAAATCCAAGCGAAACACATGATATACCTTCAAATTAATGCGAAGTAGAAGGCTTATCATCAAAGCCGTGCGACACAAATGATTCAGCTTCAAATACTTGCGATATAATTAATTTAGCTTCAAATGCAAGCGAAACAAACGAGTTAGATTCAAATCCAAGCAAAACAGATGATTTAGTTTCAAATCAATGCGAAGTAGAAGGCTTAGCTTCAAATCCATGCGACACAAATGATTTAGCTTCAAATACTTGCGATAGAAGTGATATAGCTTCAATGCAGGCGAAACAAACGAGTTAGCTTCAAAGCCATGCAACACAAATGATTTAGCTTCATATACTTGCGATATAAATGATATAGCTTCAAATGCAGGCGAAACAAACGAGTTAGCTTCAAATCCAAGCGAAACACATGGTTTACTTTCAAATCAATGCGAAGTAGGAGGCTTATCCTCAAAGCCATGCGACGCAAATGATTTAGCTTCAAATACTTGCGATATAACTGATATAGCTTCAAATGCAGGCGAAATAAACGAGTTAGCTTCAAATCTGTGCGAAACACATGATTTAGCTTCAAATCCATGCGAACCACATGATTTAGTTTCAAATCAATGTGAAGTAGAAGGCTTAGCTTCAAATCCATGCGAAACACATGATTTAGTTTCAAATCAATGCGAAGCAGAAGGCTTAGCTTCAAATCCATGCGAAACAAATGATTTAGTTTCACATACTTGCGATATAAATGATATAGCTTCAAATGCAGGCGAAACAAACGAGTAAGCTTCAAATCCAAGCGAAGCACGTGATTTACCTTCAAATTAATGCGAAGTAGAAGACTTATCCTCAAAGCCATGCGACACGAATGATTTAGCTTCAAATACTTGCGATACAATTGATATAGCTTCGAATGCAGGCGAAATAAACGAGTTAGCTTCAAATCTATGCGAAACACATGATTTAGCTTCAAATCCATGCGAACCACATGATTTAGTTTCAAATCAATGTGAAGTAGAAGGCTTAGCTTCAAATCCATGCGAAACACATGATTTAGTTTCACATCAATGCGAAGCAGAAGGCTTAGCTTCAAATCCATGCGAAACAAATGATTTAGTTTCACATACTTGCGATATAAATGATATAGCTTCAAATGCAGGCGAAACAAACGAGTTAGCTTCAAATCCAAGCGAAGCACGTGATTTACCTTCAAATTAATGCGAAGTAGGAGGCTTATCCTCAAAGCCATGCGACACAAATGATTTAGCTTCAAATACTTGCGATACAATTGATATAGCTTCAAATGCATGCGAAACAAACGAGTTAGCTTCAAATACAAGCGAAACACATGATTTAGTTCCAAATCAATGCGAAGTAGAAGGTTTAGCTTCAAATCCAAGCGAAACACATGATTTTCCTTCAAATTAATGCGAAGTAGAAGGCTTATTCTGAAAGCCATGCGACACAAATGATTTAGCTTCAAATACTTGCGATATAATTGATATAGCATCAAATGCAGGCGAAACAAACGAGTTAGCTTCAAATCCAAGCGAAACACATGGTTTAGCTTCATATTCTTGCGAAACAAATGGTTTAGCTTCATATACTTGTTATAAACATGATTTAGCTTCAACCGCCTGCGAAACAAACGAGTTAGCATTAAAACCAAGCGAGACACATGAATTAGCTTCAAATCAATGCGAAGTAGATGGCTTAGCTTCATATCCATACGAAACAAATGACTTAGCTTCAAATACTTGCGAATATAAGTGATACAGCTTCAAATGCATGCGGAACAAACGAGTTAGCATCAAATCCATGCGAAACTCATGATTTAGCTAAAACTCAATGCAAAGTAGAAGGCGTAGCTTCAAATCCATGCGGAACAAATGATTTAGCTTCAAATACTTGCTATATAAACGATATACCTTCAAATGTAGGCAAAACAAACGAGTTAGCTTCAAATCCATGCGGAACACATGATTTAGCTTCAAATCAATGCGAAGCACATGATTTAGCTTCAAATGCAGGCGAAACAAACGAGTTAGTTTCAAATCCATGCGAAACACATGATTTAGCTTCAAATCCAAGCGAAACACATGGTTTAGCTTCATATTCTTGCGAAACATATAGTTTAGCTTCATATACTTGTGATAAACATGATTTAGCTTCAACCGCCTGCGAAAGAAACGAGTTAGCATTAAAACCAAGCGAGACACATGATTTAGCTTCAAATCAATGCGAAGTAGATGGCTTAGCTTCATATCCATGCGAAACAAATGGCTTAGCTTCAAATACTTGCGAATATAAGTGATAAGCTTCAAATGCATGCGAAACAAGCGAGTTAGCATCAAATCCATGCAAAACACATGATTTAGCTATAACTCAATGCAAAGTAGAAGGCGTAGCTTCAAATCCATGCGGAACAAATGATTTAGCTTCAAATACTTGCGATATAAGTGATATAGATTCAACTGCAGGCGAAACAAACGAGGTAGCTTCAAATCCATGCGAAACAAATGATATTTCTTCAAATACTTACGAAACAAATGATTTAGCTTCAAATACTTGCGTTATAAATGATATAACATCAAATGCAGGCAAAACAAACGAGTTAGCTTCAGATCCATGCGGAACACAAGATTTAGCTTCAAATCAATGCGAAGCACATGATTTAGCTTCAAATGCAGGCGAAACAAACGAGTTAGTTTCAAATCCATGCGAAACACATGATTTAGCTTCAAATCCAAGCGAAACACATGGTTTAGCTTCATATTCTTGCGAAACAAATGGTTTAGCTTCATATACTTGCGATAAACATGATTTAGCTTCAACCCCCTGCGAAACAAACGAGTTAGCATTAAAACCAAGCGAGACACATGATTTAGCTTCAAATCAATGCGAAGTAGATGGCTTAGCTTCATATCCATTCGAAACAAATGACTTAGCTTCAAATACTTACGAATATAAGTGATACAGCTCCAAATGCTTGCGAAACAAACGAGTTAGCATCAAATCCATGCGAAACACATGATTTAGCTAAAAGTCAATGGAAAGTAGAAGGCGTAGCTTCAAATCCATGGGGAACAAATGATTTAGCTTCAAATACTTGCGATATAAGTGATATAGATTCAACTGCAGGCGAAACAAACGCGGTAGCTTCAAATCCATGCGAAACAAATGATATTTCTTCAAATACTTGCGAAACAAATGATTTAGCTTCAAATACTTGCGTTATAAATGATATAACATCAAATGCAGGCAAAACAAACGAGTTAGCTTCAGATCCATGCGGAACACAAGATTTAGCTTCAAATCAATGCGAAGCACATGATTTAGCTTCAAATGCAGGCGAAACAAATGAGTTAGTTTCAAATCCATGCGAAACACATGATTTAGCTTCAAATCCAAGCGAAACACATGATTTAGCTTAAAATCCATACGAAACAAATGATTTAGCTTCAAATACTTGCGATGTAAACGATATACCTTCAAATGTATGCAAAACAAACGAGTTAGCTTCAAATCAACGCGAAGCACATGGTTTAGCTTCATATGCTTGCGAAACAAGTGGCTTAGCTTCAGATACTTGTGATAAACATGATTTAGCTTCAACTGCATGCGAAACAAACGAGTTAGTTTAAAATCCAAGAGAAACACACGATTTAGCTTCAAATCAATGCGAAGTAGAAGGCTTAGCTTCAAATCGATGCCATACGAATGATTTAGCTTCAAATACCTGCGATAGAAGTGATATAGCTTCAAATGCAGGCGAAACAAAGGAGTTAGCTTCAAGTCTATGCGAAAGACATGATTTAGCTTCAAATTCATGCGAAACACGTGGTTTAGCTTCATATTCTTGCGAAACAAATGGTTTAGATTCAGATACTCGTGATAAACATGATTTAGCTTCAAATGCAGGCGAAACAAACGAATTAGTTTCAAATCCATGCGAAACACATGATTTAGCTTCAAATCCAAGCGAAACACATGGTTTAGCTTCATATTCTTGCGAAACAAATGGTTTAGCTTCATATACTTGCGATAAACATGATTTAGCTTCAACCGCCTGCGAAACAAACGAGTTAGCATTAAAACCAAGCGAGACACATGATTTAGCTTCAAATCAATGCGAAGTAGATGGCTTAGCTTCATACCCATGCGAAACAAATGACTTAGCTTCAAATACTTACGAATATAAGTGATACAGCTCCAAATGCATGCGAAACAAACGAGTTAGCATCAAATCCATGCGAAACACATGATTTAGCTAAAACTCAATGCAAAGTAGAAGGCGTAGCTTCAAATCCATGCGGAACAAATGATTTAGCTTCAAATACTTGCAATATAAGTGATATAGATTCAACTGCAGGCGAAACAAACGAGGTAGCTTCAAATCCATGCGAAACAAATGATATTTCTTCAAATACTTGCGAAACAAATGATTTAGCTTCAAATACTTGCGTTATAAATGATATAACATCAAATGCAGGCAAAACAAACGAGTTAGCTTCAGATGCATGCGGAACACAAGATTTAGTTTCAAATCAATGCGAAGCACATGGTTTAGCTTCATATGCTTGCGAAACAAATGGTTTAGATTCAGATAATTGTGATAAACATGATTTAGCTTCAAATGCTGGCGATACGAACGAGTTACCTTCAAATCCAAGCGAAACACATGATTTACCTTCAAATTAATGCAAAGTGGAAGGCTTATCTTCAAAGCCATGCAACACAAATGATTTAGCTTCAAATACTTGCGATATAATTGATATAGCATCAAATGCAGGCGAAACAAACGAGTTAGCTACAAATCTGTGCGAAACACATGATTTAGCTTCAAATTCATGCGAAACACATGGTTTAGCTTCATATTCTTGCGAAACAAATGGTTTAGATTCAGATAATTGTGATAAACATGATTTAGCTTCAAATGCTGGCGATACGAACGAGTTACCTTCAAATCCAAGCGAAACACATGATTTACCTTCAAATTAATGCAAAGTAGATGGCTTATCTTCAAAGCCATGCGACACAAATGATTTAGCTTCAAATACTTGCGTTATAATTGATACAGCTTCAAATGCAGGCGAAACAATCGAGTTAGCTTCAAATCCATGCGAAACACATGATTTAGCTTCAAATCCAAGCGAAACACATGATTTAGCTTAAAATCCATACGAAACAAATGATTTAGCTTCAAATACTTGCGATGTAAACGGTATACCTTCAAATGTAGGCAAAACAAACGAGTTAGCTTCAAATCCAGGCGGAACACATGATTTAGCTTCAAATCAATGCGAAGCACATGGTTTAGCTTCATATGCTTGCGAAACAAGTGGCTTAGCTTCAGATACTTGTGATAAACATGATTTAGCTTCAACTGCATGCGAAACAAACGAGTTAGTTTAAAATCCAAGAGAAAAACACGATTTAGCTTCAAATCAATGCGAAGTAGACGGCTTAGCTTCAAATCGATGCCATACGAATGATTTAGCTTCAAATACCTGCGATAGAAGTGATATAGCTTCAAATGCAGGCGAAACAAACGAGTTAGCTTCAAGTCTATGCGAAAGACATGATTTAGCTTCAAATTCATGCGAAACACGTGGTTTAGCTTCATATTCTTGCGAAACAAATGGTTTAGATTCAGATACTTGTGATAAACATGATTTAGCTTCAAATGCAGACGAAACAAGCGAATTAGTTTCAAATCCATGCGAAACACATGATTTAGCTTCAAATCCAAGCGAAACACATGGTTTAGCTTCATATTCTTGCGAAACAAATGGTTTAGCTGCATATACTTGCGATAAACATGATTTAGCTTCAACCGCCTGCGAAACAAACGAGTTAGCATTAAAACCAAGCGAGTCACATGATTTAGCTTCAAATCAATGCGAAGTAGATGGCTTAGCTTCATATCCATGCGAAACAAATGATTGAGCTTCAAATACTTGCGATATAAGTGATATAGATTCAACTGCAGGCGAAACAAACGAGGTAGCTTCAAATCCATGCGAAACAAATGATATTTCTTCAAATACTTGCGAAACAAATGATTTAGCTTCAGATACTTGTGTTATAAATGATATAACATCAAATGCAGGCCAAACAAACGAGTTAGCTTCAGATCCATGCGGAACACATGATTTAGCTTCAAATTCATGCGAAACACGTGGTTTAGCTTTGTTACGTCTCCCGACGTTTGATTAAGGACAATTACCATATAATTACTCGAATAAATATAAAATAAGTAAATATGTATTCACCTTATCATCGTAAGAATAAGATACACACTCAGTTACATACCCACCTTCATAAGACACTACAGAACTCTACGTTAACTACACTTCTTTACCGACCGTATGGAACCCACCGAACTCTACTATACCGACAATACTAAGCCGCACCTCTTCCGAGAAGAACTCTACGTTAACTACACTTCTTTACCAACTACATAGAACCCACCGAACTCCACCATACCGATAACACTAAGCCGCATGAACACTAATACTTAAGTAACAATTATAACGTAACTCGTAACGTTAGTACTTAAGTAGCAATTATAACATAACCCGTAGCGTTAGCACTTAAGTAACATTAGAACATAACTCGTGGCGTTAATATTTAAGCAACATTTACAACATAACTCGTCAGTAAGACATATTCTAAGTACCCACAATTGCGCGCGGACTGGTGTTACGTCAGTCCGCTGAACGTGGCATCCCCGCTCCGAGCGCTCCGTTGCCATGGAGACCTCCCTCCACGACGACCGAGCCTACCAAGATGGCGGCGGGATCGCAGCCTAGAAGGATCCATGCGGAACCGAGCAGAACAGTTCCGCATCCAACCTCTACGACTCGACTTCTCAGCTCCCAACCGGGGAGACCTTTCGGTTCCATCTCAAGTCAAGCTCTCTTCGATTATAACGTTAGAAATTTTATTCGTAGGAAGTAAGAACGCGCTTTTGTACTTTATATTATAATAGAATATATCAGATTTAGTTACAACTCAACTCAATTCATTATCCCAACGTCCACTACTAACATTAGGATTACCTCGGCTTCGCTTATCTTTATTACTTCGAACGTTAGCGTAGCACCTTCAGAAAGCGTGTGTACTGGACTTTCACCATAAGCCCTACACGCCACCGAAGCTGCGAATTTAACTTGGTCTTTCCCGAAAGCGTGTGTACTGGGCATTCACCGCATGTCCTGCACGCCACCGGAAAGAAACTGGACTCGCGTTATACTAGGTTATTCTATTGTGCATACATGCCGCATCAATCTGGACGCAGGGCCTATCTAAAGAAGCTTCTTCGTGAGTTCTCTCGAGTCCCGTGCGAGTCTAAAATAATTTATCGGTCGCGTATTGTGGAAATAGTTAGTCACACACCGCGAGTAGACCCGGAAACGCGCGAGGTTGTTTATACTGAGGAAATAAGCTTCGTTCAAGAATATCGCGCTCCGCGTCGAAGCCGTCCTGCATCCGGAGATCACTTCACCGAAACCCCGATCGAGCCACCAACCGCCAACGCCCAGGAAAATCTCGACGACGCCGGGGCCTGCCAATAACCTCCCCTACACAAAATCAGGCCGAACACCGACCCAGGGGACGAGCGGAGGCAACGAGGTAAGTGCAGTGTAAGCATCCCTTATAGAGCCGAGTTGACGGGTCGTGAGACCCTGTAATACGCGAACGGTACGCGTCGCGTGTACAAAACGGTGGTTCGAAATACGTCTTGTTTCCGCGGTCCGTAGAAAAGTTATATATATTTTTCGGAACGTCTACCGCGGGACGTAACAGCTTCATATTGTTGCGAAACAAATGGTTTAGATTCAGATACTTGTGATAAACATGATTTAGCTTCAAATGCAGGCGAAACAAACGAATTAGTTTCAAATCCATGCGAAACACATGATTTAGCTTCAAATCCAAGCGAAACACATGGTTTAGCTTCATATTCTTGCGAAACAAATGGTTTAGCTTCATATGCTTGCGATAAACATGATTTAGCTTCAACCGCCTGCGAAACAAACGAGTTAGCATTAAAACCAAGCGAGACACATGATTTAGCTTCAAATCAATGCGAAGTAGATGGCTTAGCTTCATATCCATGCGAAACAAATGATTTAGCTTCAAATACTTGCGATATAAGTGATATAGATTCAACTGCAGGCAAAACAAACGAGGTAGCTTCAAATCCATGCGAAACAAATGATTTAGCTTCAAATACTTGCGTTATAAATGATATAACATCAAATGCAGGCAAAACAAACGAGTTAGCTTCAGATCCATTCGGAACACAAGATTTAGCTTCAAATCAATGCGAAGCACATGGTATAGCTTCATATACTTGCGAAACAAGTGGTTTAGCTTCAGATACTTGTGATAAACATGATTTAGCTTCAACTGCATGCGAAACAAACGAGTTAGTTTATAATCCAAGCGAAACACACGATTTAGCTTCAAATCAATGCGAAGTAGAAGGCTTAGCTTCAAATCGATGCCATACGAATGATTTAGCTTCAAATACCTGCGATAGAAGTGATATAGCTTCAAATGCAGGCGAAACAAACGAGTTAGCTTCAAGTCTATGCGAAACACACGATTTAGCTTCAAATTCATGCGAAACACGTGGTGTAGCTTCATATGCTTGCGAAACAAGTGGTTTAGCTTCAGATACTTGTGATAAACATGATTTAGCTTCAAATGCAGGCGAAACAAACGAGTTAGTTTCATATCCATGCGAAACACATGATTTAGCTTCAAATCCAAGCGAAACACATGGTTTAGCTTCATATTCTTGCGAAACAAATGGTTTACCTTCATAAACTTGTGATAAACATGATTTAGCTTCAACCGCATGCGAACGAGTTAGCATTAAAACCAAGCGAGACACGTGATTTAGCTTCAAATCAATGCGAAGTAGATGGCTTAGCTTCATATCCATGCGAAACAAATGATTTTTCTTCAAATACTTGCGATACAAGTGAACTAGCTTCAACTGCATGCGAAACAAAGGAGTTAGTATAAAATCCAAGAGAAACACACGATTTAGCTTCAAATCAATGCGAAGTAGAAGGCTTAGCTTCAAATCGATGTCATACGAATGATTTAGCTTCAAATACCTGCGATAGAAGTGATATAGCTTCAAATGCAGGCGAAACAAACGAGTTAGCTTCAAGTCTATGGGAAAGACATGATTTAGCTTCAAATTCATGCGAAACACGTGGTTTAGCTTCATATGCTTGCGAAACAAGTATGTTTAGCTTCAGATACTTGTGATAAACATGATTTAGCTTCAAATACAGGCGAAACAAACGAGTTAGTTTCAAATCCATGCGAAACACATGATTTAGCTAAAAGTCAATGGAAAGTAGAAGGCGTAGCTTCAAATCCATGCGGTACAAATGATTTAGCTTCAAATACTTGCGATATAAGTGATATAGATTCAACTGCAGGCGAAACAAACGCGGTAGCTTCAAGTCTATGCGAAACACATGATTTAGCTTCAAATTCATGCGAAACACGTGGTTTAGCTTCATATGCTTGCGAAACAAGTGGTTTAGCTTCAGATACTTGTGATAAACATGATTTAGCTTCAAATGCAGGCGAAACAAACGAGTTAGTTTCAAATCCATGCGAAACACATGATTTAGCTTCAAATCCAAGCGAAACACATGGTTTAGCTTCATATTCTTGCGAAACAAATGGTTTACCTTCATATACTTGTGATAAACATGATTTAGCTTCAACCGCATGCGAAACAAACGAGTTAGCATTAAAACCAAGCGAGACATGTGATTTAGCTTCAATTCAATGCGAAGTAGATGGCTTAGCTTCATATCCATGCGAAACAATTGATTTTTCTTCAAATACTTGCGATACAAGTGAACTAGCTTCAACTGCATGCGAAACAAACGAGTTAGTATAAAATCCAAGAGAAACACACGATTTAGCTTCAAATCAATGCGAAGTAGAAGGCTTAGCTTCAAATCGATGTCATACGAATGATTTAGCTTCAAATACCTGCGATAGAAGTGATGTAGCTTCAAATGCAGGCGAAACAAACGAGTTAGCTTCAAATCCATGCGAAATGAACAATTTGGCTTCAGATTCATTCGAAATACACGAATTAGCTTCAAATCCACGCGAGACAAACGATTTAGTGTCAATATCATGCGAAACACACGATATCCCTACAAATTCGTGCGAAATAGCGATTTTTAACAAACGATTTTGCTTCTAATTCATGCGAAATGAACAATTTAGCTTCAGATTCATTCGAAATACACGAATTAGCTTCAAATCCACGCGAGACAAACGATTTAACGTCAATATCATGCGAAACACACGATTTCGCTACAAATTCTTGCGAAATAGCGATTTTAAACGAGCGATTTAGCTTCAAATTCAAGCGAAATGAACAATTTAGCTTCAGATTCATGCGAAATACACGAATTAGCTTCGAATCCACGCGAAACAAACGATTTAGCGTCAATATCATGCGAAACACAAGATTTCACTATAAATTCTTGAGAAATAGCGATTTTAAACGAACGATTTAGCTTCAAGTTCAAGCGAAATGAACAATTTAGCTTCAGATTCATGCGAATTACACGAATTAGTTTTAAATACACGCGAAACATACGATTTAACTTCAATATCATGCGAAACACACGATTTCGCTTCAAATTCGAGCGAAATAGCGATTTTAAACAAACGATTTAGCTTCAAATTCATGCGAAATGATCAATTTAGCTTCAGATTCATTCGAAATACACGAATTAGCTTCGAATCCACGCGAGACAAACGATTTAAAGACAATATCATGCGAAAAAAAACGATTTCGACTCAAATTCGTGCGAAATTGCAATTTTAAACAAACGATTTAGCTTCAAACTCAAGCGAAATGAACAATTTAGCTTCAGATTCATTCGAAATACACGAATTAGATTCAAATGCACGCGAAACATACGATTTAACTTCAATATCATGCGAAACACACGATTTCGCTTCAAATTCGTGCGAAATAACAATTTCAAGCGAACGATTTAGCTTCAAATTCATGCGAAATGAACAATTTAGCTTCAGGTACATTCGAAATACACGAATTAGATTCGAATCCACGCGAGACAAACGATTTCACGTCAATATCATGCGAAATACACGATTTCGACTCAAATTCGTGCGAAATAGCGATTTTAAACAAACGATTTAGCTTCAAATACCTGCGATATAAATGTTATAGCCTCAAATGCAGGCGAACCAAACGAGTTAACTTCAAGTCCATGCGAAACACATGATTAAGCTTAAAATCAATGCGAAGTAGAACGATTAGCTTCGAATCCATGCGAAACACATGATTTAGCTTCAAATCCAAACGAAACACATGGTTTAGCTTCATATTATTGCGAAGCAAATGGTTTAGCTTCGTATGCTTGAGATAAACATGATTTAGCTTCAACCGCATGCGAAACAAACGAGTTAGCTTTAAAACCAAGCGAAACACATGATTTAGCTTCAAGTCGATGCGAAGTAGAAGGCATAGCTTCATATCCATGCGAATCAAATGACTTAGCTTCAAATACTTTCGAATATAAGTGATACAGCTTCAAATGCATGCGAAACAAACGAGTTAGCACGAAATCCAAGCGAAACACATGATTTAGCTTCAAATCAATGCGAAGTAGAAGGCTTAGCTTCAAATCCATGCGAATCGAAAGGTTTAGCTTAAAATACTTGCGATATAAATGATATAGCTTCAAATGCATGTGGAACAAACGTGTCAGCTTCAAACCCATGCGAAACCCATGATTTAGCTACAAATTCATGGGAAACACATGGTTTAGATTCAAACACATGCGAAACAAACTGTTGATCTCCAGATACTTATGATACAGATGATTTAGCATCAACTGCATGTGAAACAAACATGTTAGCTTCAAATCCAAGCGAAACAAATGATTTAGCTTCACATACTTGCGATATAAATGATACAGCTTCAAATGCAGGCGAAACAAACGAGATAGCTTCAAATCCATGCGAAACACATGATTTAGCTTCAAATCCATGAGAAACACATGGTTTAGCTTCATATTCTTGCGAAACAAATGGTTTAGCTTCATATACTTGCGATATAATTGATAAAGCTTCAAATGCAGGCGAAACAAATGTGTTAGCTTCAAATCCAAGCGAAACACATGATTTAGTTTCAAATCAATGCGAAGTAGAAGGCTTAGCTTCAAATCCAAGCGAAACACACGATTTAGCTTCAAATCAATGCGATGTAGAAGGCTTAGCTTCAAATCGATGCCATACGTATGATTTAGCTTCAAATACCTGCGATAGAAGTGATATAGCTTCAAATGCAGGCGAAACTAACGAGTTAGCTTCAAGTCTATGCGAAACACATGATTTAGCTTCAAATTCATGCGAAACACATGGTTTAGCTTCATATACTTGCGAAACAAGTGGTTTAGCTTCAGATACTTGCGATATAAATGATATAGCTTCAAATGCAGGCGAAACAAACGAGTTAGCTTCAAATCCAAGCGAAACACATGATTTAGTTTCAAATCAATGCGAAGAAGAAGGCATAGCTTCAAATCCATGCGAAACAAATGATTTAGCTTCATATACTTGCCATATAAATGATATAGCTTCAAATGCAGGCGAAACAAACGAGTTAGCTTCAAATCCAAGCGAAAAACATGATTTACCTTCAAATTAATGCAAAGTAGGAGGCTTATCTTCAAATCCATGCGAAACACATGATTTAGCTTCAAATCCAAGCGAAACACATGGTTTAGCTTCATATTCTTGCGAAACAAATGGATTAGCTTCATATACTTGTGATAAACATGATTTAGCTTCAACCGCATGCGAAACAAACGAGTTAGCATTAAAACCAAGCGAGACACGTGATTTAGCTTCAAATCAATGCGAAGTAGAAGGCTTAGCTTCAAATCGATGCCATACGAATGATTTAGCTTCAAATACCTGCGATAGAAGGGATATAGCTTCAAATGCAGGCGAAACAAACGAGTTAGCTTCAAGTCTATGGGAAAGACATGATTTAGCTTCAAATTCATGCGAAACACGTGGTTTAGCTTCATATGCTTGCGAAACAAGTATGTTTAGCTTCAGATACTTGTGATAAACATGATTTAGCTTCAAATACAGGCGAAACAAACGAGTTAGTTTCAAATCCATGCGAAACACATGATTTAGCTAAAAGTCAATGGAAAGTAGAAGGCGTAGCTTCAAATCCATGCGGTACAAATGATTTAGCTTCAAATACTTGCGATATAAGCGATATAGATTCAACTGCAGGCGAAACAAACGCGGTAGCTTCAAGTCTATGCGAAACACATGATTTAGCTTCAAATTCATGCGAAACACGTGGTTTAGCTTCATATGCTTGCGAAACAAGTGGTTTAGCTTCAGATACTTGTGATAAACATGATTTAGCTTCAAATGCAGGCGAAACAAACGAGTTAGTTTCAAATCCATGCGAAACACATGATTTAGCTTCAAATCCAAGCGAAACACATGGTTTAGCTTCATATTCTTGCGAAACAAATGGTTTACCTTCATATACTTGCGATAAACATGATTTAGCTTCAACCGCATGCGAAACAAACGAGTTAGCATTAAAACCAAGCGAGACACGTGATTTAGCTTCAATTCAATGCGAAGTAGATGGCTTAGCTTCATATCCATGCGAAACAATTGATTTTTCTTCAAATACTTGCGATACAAGTGAACTAGCTTCAACTGCATGCGAAACAAACGAGTTAGTATAAAATCCAAGAGAAACACACGATTTAGCTTCAAATCAATGCGAAGTAGAAGGCTTAGCTTCAAATCGATGTCATACGAATGATTTAGCTTCAAATACCTGCGATAGAAGTGATGTAGCTTCAAATGCAGGCGAAACAAACGAGTTAGCTTCAAGTCTATGGGAAAGACATGATTTAGCTTCAAATTCATGCGAAACACGTGGTTTAGCTTCATATTCTTGCGAAACAAATGGTTTAGATTCAGATACTTGTGATAAACATGATTTAGCTTCAAATGCAGGCGAAACAAACGAGTTAGTTTCAAATCCATGCGAAATGAACAATTTGGCTTCAGATTCATTCGAAATACACGAATTAGCTTCAAATCCACGCGAGACAAACGATTTAGTGTCAATATCATGCGAAACACACGATATCCCTACAAATTCGTGCGAAATAGCGATTTTTAACAAACGATTTTGCTTCTAATTCATGCGAAATGAACAATTTAGCTTCAGATTCATTCGAAATACACGAATTAGCTTCAAATCCACGCGAGACAAACGATTTAACGTCAATATCATGCGAAACACACGATTTCGCTACAAATTCTTGCGAAATAGCGATTTTAAACGAGCGATTTAGCTTCAAATTGAAGCGAAATGAACAATTTAGCTTCAGATTCATGCGAAATACACGAATTAGCTTCGAATCCACGCGAAACAAACGATTTAGCGTCAATATCATGCGAAACACAAGATTTCACTATAAATTCTTGAGAAATAGCGATTTTAAACGAACGATTTAGCTTCAAGTTCAAGCGAAATGAACAAATTAGCTTCAGATTCATGCGAATTACACGAATTAGTTTTAAATACACGCGAAACATACGATTTAACTTCAATATCATGCGAAACACACGATTTCGCTTCAAATTCGAGCGAAATAGCGATTTTAAACAAACGATTTAGCTTCAAATTCATGCGAAATGATCAATTTAGCTTCAGATTCATTCGAAATACACGAATTAGCTTCGAATCCACGCGAGACAAACGATTTAAAGACAATATCATTAGAAAAAAAACGATTTCGACTCAAATTCGTGCGAAATTGCAATTTTAAACAAACGATTTAGCTTCAAACTCAAGCGAAATGAACAATTTAGCTTCAGATTCATTCGAAATACACGAATTAGATTCAAATGCACGCGAAACATACGATTTAACTTCAATATCATGCGAAACACACGATTTCGCTTCAAATTCGTGCGAAATAACTATTTCAAGCGAACGATTTAGCTTCAAATTCATGCGAAATGAACAATTTAGCTTCAGGTACATTCGAAATACACGAATTAGATTCGAATCCACGCGAGACAAACGATTTCACGTCAATATCATGCGAAATACACGATTTCGACTCAAATTCGTGCGAAATAGCGATTTTAAACAAACGATTTAGCTTCAAATACCTGCGATATAAATGTTATAGCCTCAAATGCAGGCGAACCAAACGAGTTAACTTCAAGTCCATGCGAAACACATGATTAAGCTTAAAATCAATGCGAAGTAGAACGATTAGCTTCGAATCCATGCGAAACACATGATTTAGCTTCAAATCCAAACGAAACACATGGTTTAGCTTCATATTATTGCGAAGCAAATGGTTTAGCTTCGTATGCTTGAGATAAACATGATTTAGCTTCAACCGCATGCGAAACAAACGAGTTAGCTTTAAAACCAAGCGAAACACATGATTTAGCTTCAAGTCGATGCGAAGTAGAAGGCATAGCTTCATATCCATGCGAATCAAATGACTTAGCTTCAAATACTTTGGAATATAAGTGATACAGCTTCAAATGCATGCGAAACAAACGAGTTAGCACGAAATCCAAGCGAAACACATGATTTAGCTTCAAAACATTGCGAAGTAGAACGCTTAGCTTCAAATCCATTCGAATCAAATGGTTTAGCTTCAAATACTTGTGATATACATGATTTAGCTTCAACGGGAGGCAAAACAACGAGTTAGCTTCAAATACAAGCGAAACACATGATTTAGCTTCAAATCAATGCGAAGTAGAAGGCTTAGCTTCAAATCCATGCGAATCGAAAGGTTTAGCTTAAAATACTTGCGATATAAATGATATAGCTTCAAATGCATGTGGAACAAACGTGTCAGCTTCAAACCCATGCGAAACCCATGATTTAGCTACAAATTCATGGGAAACACATGGTTTAGATTCAAACACATGCGAAACAAACTGTTGATCTCCAGATACTTATGATACAGATGATTTAGCATCAACTGCATGTGAAACAAACATGTTAGCTTCAAATCCAAGCGAAACAAATGATTTAGCTTCACATACTTGCGATATAAATGATACAGCTTCAAATGCAGGCGAAACAAACGAGATAGCTTCAAATCCATGCGAAACACATGATTTAGCATCAAATCCATGAGAAACACATGGTTTAGCTTCATATTCTTGCGAAACAAATGGTTTAGCTTCATATACTTGCGATATAATTGATAAAGATTCAAATGCAGGCGAAACAAATGTGTTAGCTTCAAATCCAAGCGAAACACATGATTTAGTTTCAAATCAATGCGAAGTAGAAGGCTTAGCTTCAAATCCAAGCGAAACACACGATTTAGCTGTAAATCAATGCGATGTAGAAGGCTTAGCTTCAAATCGATGCCATACGAATGATTTAGCTTCAAATACCTGCGATAGAAGTGATATAGCTTCAAATGCAGGCGAAACTAACGAGTTAGCTTCAAGTCTATGCGAAACACATGATTTAGCTTCAAATTCATGCGAAACACATGGTTTAGCTTCATATACTTGCGAAACAAGTGGTTTAGCTTCAGATACTTGCGATATAAATGATATAGCTTCAAATGCAGGCGAAACAAACGAGTTAGCTTCAAATCCAAGCGAAACACATGATTTAGTTTCAAATCAATGCGAAGAAGAAGGCATAGCTTCAAATCCATGCGAAACAAATGATTTAGCTTCATATACTTGCCATATAAATGATATAGCTTCAAATGCAGGCGAAACAAACGAGTTAGCTTCAAATCCAAGCGAAAAACATGATTTACCTTCAAATTAATGCAAAGTAGGAGGCTTATCTTCAAATCCATGCGAAACACATGATTTAGCTTCAAATCCAAGCGAAACACATGGTTTAGCTTCATATTCTTGCGAAACAAATGGATTAGCTTCATATACTTGTGATAAACATGATTTAGCTTCAACCGCATGCGAAACAAACGAGTTAGCATTAAAACCAAGCGAGACACGTGATTTAGCTTCAAATCAATGCGAAGTAGAAGGCTTAGCTTCAAATCGATGCCATACGAATGATTTAGCTTCAAATACCTGCGATAGAAGGGATATAGCTTCAAATGCAGGCGAAACAAACGAGTTAGCTTCAAGTCTATGCGAAAGACATGATTTAGCTTCAAATTCATGCGAAACACGTGGTTTAGCTTCATATTCTTGCGAAACAAATGGTTTAGATTCAGATACTTGTGATAAACATGATTTTGAATCAAATGCAGGCGAAACAAACGAGTTAGTTTCAAATCCATGTGAAACACATGATTTAGCTTCAAATCCAAGCGAAACACATGGTTTAGCTTCATATTCTTGCGAAACAAATGGTTTAGCTTCATATACTTGTGATAAACATGATTTAGCTTCAACCGCATGCGAAACAAACGAGTTAGCATTAAAACCAAGCGAGACACGTGATTTAGCTTCAAATCAATGCGAAGTAGATGGCTTAGCTTCATATCCATACGAAACAAATGACATAGCTTCAAATACTTGCGAATAAAAGTGATACAGCTTCAAATGAATGCGAAACAAACGAGGTAGCTTCAAATCCGTGGGAAACAAATGATTTTTCTTCATATACTTGCGATACAAGTGAACTAGGTTCAATTGTAGCGAAACAAACCAGATAGCTTCAATTCCATGCGAACCACATGATTTAGCTTAAAATTCATGCGAAACAGATTATTTAGCTTCAAATACTTGCGATATAAACGATATACCTTCAAATGCAGGCAAAACAAACGAGTTAGCTCAAATCCATACGAAACACATGATTTACCTTCAAATTAATGAAAAGTAGAAGGTTTATCTTCAAAGCCATGCGACACAAATGACTTACCTTCAAATACTTGTTATATAATTGATATAGCTTCAAATGCAGGCGAAACAAACGAGTTAGCTTCAAATCCAAGCGAAACACATGATTTAGTTTCAAATCAATGCGAAGTAGATGGCTTAACTTCAAATCCATGCGAAACAAATGATTTATCTTCAAATACTTGGGACGTAAATGATATAGCTTCATATGCAGGCGTAACAAACCAGGTAGCTACAATTCCATGCGAAACACATGATTTAGCTTAAAATTCAAACGAAACAAATGATTTATCTTCAAATACTTGCGACGTAAATGATATAGCTTCATATGCAGGCGTAACAAACCAGGTAGCTTCAATTCCATGCGAAACACATGATTTAGCTTAAAATTCAAACGAAACAAATGATTTATCTTCAAATACTTGCGATACAAGTGATCTAGCTTCAAATGCAGGCGAAACAAACCAGGTAGCTTCAATTCCATGCGAAACACATGATTTAGCTTAAAATTCATACGAAACAAATGATTTAGCTTCAAATACTTGCGATATAAACGATATACCTTCAAATGTAGGTAAAACAAACGAGTTAGCTTCAAATCCATGCGGAACACATGATTTAGCTTCAAATCAATGCGAAGCACATGGTTTAGCTTCATATGCTTGCGAAACAAGTGGCTTTGCTTCAGATACTTGTGATAAATATAATTTAGCTTCAACTGCATGCGAAACAAACGAGTTAGTTTAAAATCCAAGAGAATCACACGATTTAGCTTCAAATCAATGCGAAGTAGAAGACTTAGCTTCAAATCGATGCCATACGAATGATTTAGCTTCAAATACCTGCGATAGAAGTGATATAGCTTCAAATGCAGGCGAAACAAACGAGTTAGCTTCAAATCCAAGCGAAAGACATGATTTAGCTTCAAATTCATACGAAACACGTGGTTTAGCTTCATATTCTTGCGAAACAAATGGTTTAGATTCAGATACTTGTGATAAACATGATTTAGCTTCAACCGCCTGCGAAACAAACGAGTTAGCATTAAAACCAAGAGAGACACATGATTTAGCTTCAAGTCAATGCGAAGCAGATGGCTTAGCTTCATATCCATGAGAAACAAATGACTTAGCTTCAAATACTTGCGAATATAAGTGATACAGCTTCAAATGAATGCGAAACAAACGAGGTAGCTTCAAATCCATGCGAAACAAATGATTTACCTTCAAATTAATGCAAAGTAGGAGGCTTATCTTCAAATCCATGCGAAACACATGATTTAGCTTCAAATCCAAGCGAAACACATGGTTTAGCTTCATATTCTTGCGAAACAAATGGTTTAGCTTCATATACTTGTGATAAACATGATTTAGCTTCAACCGCATGCGAAACAAACGAGTTAGCATTAAAACCAAGCGAGACACGTGATTTAGCTTCAAATCAATGCGAAGTAGATGGCTTAGCTTCATATCCATACGAAACAAATGACATAGCTTCAAATACTTGCGAATATAAGTGATACAGCTTCAAATGAATGCGAAACAAACGAGGTAGCTTCAAATCCATACGAAACAAATGATTTTTCTTCATATACTTGCGATACAAGTGAACTAGCTTCAATTGCAGCGAAACAAACCAGATAGCTTCAATTCCATGCGAAACACATGATTTAGCTTAAAATTCATGCGAAACAGATTATTTAGCTTCAAATACTTGCGATATGAACGATATACCTTCAAATGCAGGCAAATAAACGAGTTAGCTCAAATCCATACGAAACACATGATTTACCTTCAAATTAATGCAAAGTAGAAGGTTTATCTTCAAAGCCATGCGACACAAATGACTTAGCTTTAAATACTTGCGAATATAAGTGATACAGCTTCAAATGAATGCGAAACAAACGAGGTAGCTTCAAATCCATGCGAAACAAATGATTTACCTTCAAATTAATGCAAAGTAGGAGGCTTATCTTCAAATCCATGCGAAACACATGATTTAGCTTCAAATCCAAGCGAAACACATGGTTTAGCTTCATATTCTTGCGAAACAAATGGTTTAGCTTCATATACTTGCGATACAAGTGATCTAGCTTCAAATGCAGGCGAAACAAACCAGGTAGCTTCAATTCCATGCGAAACACATGATTTAGCTTAAAATTCATACGAAACAAATGATTTAGCTTCAAATACTTGCGATATAAACGATATACCTTCAAATGTAGGTAAAACAAACGAGTTAGCTTCAAATCCATGCGGAACACATGATTTAGCTTCAAATCAATGCGAAGCACATGGTTTAGCTTCATATGCTTGCGAAACAAGTGGCTTAGCTTCAGATACTTGTGATAAATATGATTTAGCTTCAACTGCATGCGAAACAAACGAGTTAGTTTAAAATCCAAGAGAATCACACGATTTAGCTTCAAATCAATGCGAAGTAGAAGACTTAGCTTCAAATCGATGCCATACGAATGATTTAGCTTCAAATACCTGCGATAGAAGTGATATAGCTTCAAATGCAGGCGAATCAAACGAGTTAGCTTCAAGTCTATGCGAAAGACATGATTTAGCTTCAAATTCATGCGAAACACTTGGTTTAGCTTCATATTCTTTCGAAACAAATGGTTTAGATTCAGATACTTGTGATAAACATGATTTAGCTTCAAATGCAGGCGAAACAAACGAATTAGTTTCAAATCCATGCGAAACACATTATTTAGCTTCAAATCCAAGCGAAACACATGGTTTAACTTCATATTCTTGCGAAACAAATGGTTTAGCTTCATATACTTGTGATAAACATGATTTAGCTTCAACCGCCTGCGAAACAAACGAGTTAGCATTAAAACCAAGCGAGACACATGATTTAGCTTCAAGTCAATGCGAAGTAGATGGCTTAGCTTCATATCCATGCGAAACAAATGACTTAGCTTCAAATACTTGCGAATATAAGTGATACAGCTTCAAATGCATGCGAAACAAACAAGTTAGTATCAAATCCATGCGAAACACATGATTTAGCTAAAACTCAATGCAAAGTAGAAGGCGTAGCTTCAAATCCATGCGGAACAAATGATTTAGCTTCAAATACATGCGATATAAGTGATATAGATTCAACTGCAGGCGAAACAAACGAGGTAGATTCAAATCCATGCGAAACAAATGATATTTCTTCAAATACTTGCGAAACAAATGATTTTTCTTCAAATACTTGCGATACAAGTGAACTAGCTTCAAATGCAGGCGAAACAAACCAGGTAGCTTCAATTCCATGCGAAACACATGATTTAGCTTAAAATTCATGCGAAACAATTGATTTAGCTTCAAATTAATGCAAAGTAGATGGCTTATCTTCAAAGCCATGCGACACAAATGATTTAGCTTCAAATACTTGCGTTATAATTGATACAGCTTCAAATGCAGGCGAAACAATCGAGTTAGCTTCAAATCCATGCGAAACACATGATTTAGCTTCAAATCCAAGCGAAACACATGATTTAGCTTAAAATCCATACGAAACAAATGATTTAGCTTCAAATACTTGCGATGTAAACGGTATACCTTCAAATGTAGGCAAAACAAACGAGTTAGCTTCAAATCCAGGCGGAACTCATGATTTAGCTTCAAATCAATGCGAAGCACATGGTTTAGCTTCATATGCTTGCGAAACAAGTGGCTTAGCTTCAGATACTTGTGATAAACATGATTTAGCTTCAACTGCATGCGAAACAATCGAGTTAGTTTAAAATCCAAGAGAAAAACACGATTTAGCTTCAAATCAATGCGAAGTAGAAGGCTTAGCTTCAAATCGATGCCATACGAATGATTTAGCTTCAAATACCTGCGATAGAAGTGATATAGCTTCAAATGCAGGCGAAACAAACGAGTTAGCTTCAAGTCTATGCGAAAGACATGATTTAGCTTCAAATTCATGCGAAACACGTGGTTTAGCTTCATATTCTTGCGAAACAAATGGTTTAGATTCAGATACTTGTGATAAACATGATTTAGCTTCAAATGCAGACGAAACAAGCGAATTAGTTTCAAATCCATGCGAAACACATGATTTAGCTTCAAATGCAGACGAAACAAGCGAATTAGTTTCAAATCCATGCGAAACACATGATTTAGCTTCAAATCCAAGCGAAACACATGGTTTAGCTTCATATTCTTGCGAAACAAATGGTTTAGCTTCATATACTTGCGATAAACATGATTTAGCTTCAACCGCCTGCGAAACAAACGAGGTAGCATTAAAACCAAGCGAGTCACATGATTTAGCTTCAAATCAATGCGAAGTAGATGGCTTAGCTTCATATCCATGCGAAACAAATGACTTAGCTTCAAATACTTACGAATATAAGTGATACAGCTTCAAATTCATGCGAAACAAACGAGTTAGCATCAAATCCATGCCAAACACATGATTTAGATCCAAAACAATGAGAAGTAGAAGGCTTAGCTTCGAATCCATGCGAATCAAATGATTGAGCTTCAAATACTTGCGATATAAGTGATATAGATTCAACTGCAGGCGAAACAAACGAGGTAGCTTCAAATCCATGCGAAACAAATGATATTTCTTCAAATACTTGCGAAACAAATGATTTAGCTTCAGATACTTGTGTTATAAATGATATAACATCAAATGCAGGCCAAACAAACGAGTTAGCTTCAGATCCATGCGGAACACATGATTTAGCTTCAAATTCATGCGAAACACGTGGTTTAGCTTTGTTACGTCTCCCGACGTTTGATTAAGGACAATTACCATATAATTACTCGAATAAATATAAAATAAGTAAATATGTATTCACCTTATCATCGTAAGAATAAGATACACACTCAGTTACATACCCACCTTCATAAGACACTACAGAACTCTACGTTAACTACACTTCTTTACCGACCTTATGGAACCCACCGAACTCTACTATACCGACAATACTAAGCCGCACCTCTTCCGAGAAGAACTCTACGTTAACTACACTTCTTTACCAACTACATAGAACCCACCGAACTCCACCATACCGATAACACTAAGCCGCATGAACACTAATACTTAAGTAACAATTATAACGTAACTCGTAACGTTAGTACTTAAGTAGCAATTATAACATAACCCGTAGCGTTAGCACTTAAGTAACATTAGAACATAACTCGTGGCGTTAATATTTAAGCAACATTTACAACATAACTCGTCAGTAAGACATATTCTAAGTACCCACAATTGCGCGCGGACTGGTGTTACGTCAGTCCGCTGAACGTGGCATCCCCGCTCCGAGCGCTCCGTTGCCATGGAGACCTCCCTCCACGACGACCGAGCCTACCAAGATGGCGGCGGGATCGCAGCCTAGAAGGATCCATGCGGAACCGAACAGAACAGTTCCGCATCCAACCTCTACGACTCGACTTCTCAGCTCCCAACCGGGGAGACCTTTCGGTTCCATCTCAAGTCAAGCTCTCTTCGATTATAACGTTAGAAATTTTATTCGTAGGAAGTAAGAACGCGCTTTTGTACTTTATATTATAATAGAATATATCAGATTTAGTTACAACTCAACTCAATTCATTATCCCAACGTCCACTACTAACATTAGGATTACCTCGGCTTCGCTTATCTTTATTACTTCGAACGTTAGCGTAGCACCTTCAGAAAGCGTGTGTACTGGACTTTCACCATAAGCCCTACACGCCACCGAAGCTGCGAATTTAACTTGGTCTTTCCCGAAAGCGTGTGTACTGGGCATTCACCGCATGTCCTGCACGCCACCGGAAAGAAACTGGACTCGCGTTATACTAGGTTATTCTATTGTGCATACATGCCGCATCAATCTGGACGCAGGGCCTATCTAAAGAAGCTTCTTCGTGAGTTCTCTCGAGTCCCGTGCGAGTCTAAAATAATTTATCGGTCGCGTATTGTGGAAATAGTTAGTCACACACCGCGAGTAGACCCGGAAACGCGCGAGGTTGTTTATACTGAGGAAATAAGCTTCGTTCAAGAATATCGCGCTCCGCGTCGAAGCCGTCCTGCATCCGGAGATCACTTCACCGAAACCCCGATCGAGCCACCAACCGCCAACGCCCAGGAAAATCTCGACGACGCCGGGGCCTGCCAATAACCTCCCCTACACAAAATCAGGCCGAACACCGACCCAGGGGACGAGCGGAGGCAACGAGGTAAGTGCAGTGTAAGCATCCCTTATAGAGCCGAGTTGACGGGTCGTGAGACCCTGTAATACGCGAACGGTACGCGTCGCGTGTACAAAACGGTGGTTCGAAATACGTCTTGTTTCCGCGGTCCGTAGAAAAGTTATATATATTTTTCGGAACGTCTACCGCGGGACGTAACAGCTTCATATTGTTGCGAAACAAATGGTTTAGATTCAGATACTTGTGATAAACATGATTTAGCTTCAAATGCAGGCGAAACAAACGAATTAGTTTCAAATCCATGCGAAACACATGATTTAGCTTCAAATCCAAGCGAAACACATGGTTTAGCTTCATATTCTTGCGAAACAAATGGTTTAGCTTCATATGCTTGCGATAAACATGATTTAGCTTCAACCGCCTGCGAAACAAACGAGTTAGCATTAAAACCAAGCGAGACACATGATTTAGCATCAAATCAATGCGAAGTAGATGGCTTAGCTTCATATCCATGCGAAACAAATGATTTAGCTTCAAATACTTGCGATATAAGTGATATAGATTCAACTGCAGGCAAAACAAACGAGGTAGCTTCAAATCCATGCGAAACAAATGATTTAGCTTCAAATACTTGCGTTATAAATGATATAACATCAAATGCAGGCAAAACAAACGAGTTAGCTTCAGATCCATTCGGAACACAAGATTTAGCTTCAAATCAATGCGAAGCACATGGTATAGCTTCATATACTTGCGAAACAAGTGGTTTAGCTTCAGATACTTGTGATAAACATGATTTAGCTTCAACTGCATGCGAAACAAACGAGTTAGTTTATAATCCAAGCGAAACACACGATTTAGCTTCAAATCAATGCGAAGTAGAAGGCTTAGCTTCAAATCGATGCCATACGAATGATTTAGCTTCAAATACCTGCGATAGAAGTGATATAGCTTCAAATGCAGGCGAAACAAACGAGTTAGCTTCAAGTCTATGCGAAACACATGATTTAGCTTCAAATTCATGCGAAACACGTGGTTTAGCTTCATATGCTTGCGAAACAAGTGGTTTAGCTTCAGATACTTGTGATAAACATGATTTAGCTTCAAATGCAGGCGAACGAGTTAGCATTAAAACCAAGCGAGACACGTGATTTAGCTTCAAATCAATGCGAAGTAGATGGCTTAGCTTCATATCCATGCGAAACAAATGATTTTTCTTCAAATACTTGCGATACAAGTGAACTAGCTTCAACTGCATGCGAAACAAAGGAGTTAGTATAAAATCCAAGAGAAACACACGATTTAGCTTCAAATCAATGCGAAGTAGAAGGCTTAGCTTCAAATCGATGTCATACGAATGATTTAGCTTCAAATACCTGCGATAGAAGTGATATAGCTTCAAATGCAGGCGAAACAAACGAGTTGGCTTCAAGTCTATGGGAAAGACATGATTTAGCTTCAAATTCATGCGAAACACGTGGTTTAGCTTCATATGCTTGCGAAACAAGTATGTTTAGCTTGAGATACTTGTGATAAACATGATTTAGCTTCAAATGCAGGCGAAACAAACGAGTTAGTTTCAAATCCATGCGAAACACATGATTTAGCTAAAAGTCAATGGAAAGTAGAAGGCGTAGCTTCAAATCCATGCGGTACAAATGATTTAGCTTCAAATACTTGCGATATAAGTGATATAGATTCAACTGCAGGCGAAACAAACGCGGTAGCTTCAAGTCTATGCGAAACACATGATTTAGCTTAAAATTCATGCGAAACACGTGGTTTAGCTTCATATGCTTGCGAAACAAGTGGTTTAGCTTCAGATACTTGTGATAAACATGATTTAGCTTCAAATGCAGACGAAACAAGCGAATTAGTTTCAAATCCATGCGAAACACATGATTTAGCTTCAAATCCAAGCGAAACACATGGTTTAGCTTCATATTCTTGCGAAACAAATGGTTTAGCTTCATATACTTGCGATAAACATGATTTGGCTTCAACCGCCTGCGAAACAAACGAGTTAGCATTAAAACCAAGCGAGACACATGATTTAGCTTCAAGTCAATGCGAAGCAGATGGCTTAGCTTCATATCCATGCGAAACAAATGACTTAGCTACAAATACTTGCGAATATAAGTGATACAGCTTCAAATGAATGCGAAACAAACGAGGTAGCTTCAAATCCATGCGAAACAAATGATTTACCTTCAAATTAATGCAAAGTAGCAGGCTTATCTTCAAATCCATGCGAAACACATGATTTAGCTTCAAATCCAAGCGAAACACATGGTTTAGCTTCATATTCTTGCGAAACAAATGGTTTAGCTTCATATACTTGTGATAACCATGATTTAGCTCCAACCGCATGCGAAACAAACGAGTTAGCATTAAAATCAAGCGAGACATGTGATTTAGCTTCAAATCAATGCGAAGTAGATGGCTTAGCTTCATATCCATACGAAACAAATGACATAGCTTCAAATACTTGCGAATATAAGTGATACAGCTTCAAATGAATGCGAAACAAACGAGGTAGCTTCAAATCCATGCGAAACAAATGATTTTTCTTCATATACTTGCGATACAAGTGAACTAGCTTCAATTGCAGCGAAACAAACCAGATAGCTTCAATTCCATGCGAAACACATGATTTAGCTTAAAATTCATGCGAAACAGATTATTTAGCTTCAAATACTTGCGATATGAACGATATACCTTCAAATGCAGGCAAATAAACGAGTTAGCTCAAATCCATACGAAACACATGATTTACCTTCAAATTAATGCAAAGTAGAAGGTTTATCTTCAAAGCCATGCGACACAAATGACTTAGCTTTAAATACTTGCGAATATAAGTGATACAGCTTCAAATGAATGCGAAACAAACGAGGTAGCTTCAAATCCATGCGAAACAAATGATTTACCTTCAAATTAATGCAAAGTAGGAGGCTTATCTTCAAATCCATGCGAAACACATGATTTAGCTTCAAATCCAAGCGAAACACATGGTTTAGCTTCATATTCTTGCGAAACAAATGGTTTAGCTTCATATACTTGCGATACAAGTGATCTAGCTTCAAATGCAGGCGAAACAAACCAGGTAGCTTCAATTCCATGCGAAACACATGATTTAGCTTAAAATTCATACGAAACAAATGATTTAGCTTCAAATACTTGCGATATAAACGATATACCTTCAAATGTAGGTAAAACAAACGAGTTAGCTTCAAATCCAGGCGGAACTCATGATTTAGCTTCAAATCAATGCGAAGCACATGGTTTAGCTTCATATGCTTGCGAAACAAGTGGCTTAGCTTCAGATACTTGTGATAAACATGATTTAGCTTCAACTGCATGCGAAACAATCGAGTTAGTTTAAAATCCAAGAGAAAAACACGATTTAGCTTCAAATCAATGCGAAGTAGAAGACTTAGCTTCAAATCGATGCCATACGAATGATTTAGCTTCAAATACCTGCGATAGAAGTGATATAGCTTCAAATGCAGGCGAAACAAACGAGTTAGCTTCAAGTCTATGCGAAAGACATGATTTAGCTTCAAATTCATGCGAAACACGTGGTTTAGCTTCATATTCTTGCGAAACAAATGGTTTAGATTCAGATACTTGTGATAAACATGATTTAGCTTCAAATGCAGACGAAACAAGCGAATTAGTTTCAAATCCATGCGAAACACATGATTTAGCTTCAAATCCAAGCGAAACACATGGTTTAGCTTCATATTCTTGCGAAACAAATGGTTTAGCTTCATATACTTGCGATAAACATGATTTAGCTTCAACCGCCTGCGAAACAAACGAGGTAGCATTAAAACCAAGCGAGTCACATGATTTAGCTTCAAATCAATGCGAAGTAGATGGCTTAGCTTCATATCCATGCGAAACAAATGACTTAGCTTCATATACTTGCGATACAAGTGATCTAGCTTCAAATGCAGGCGAAACAAACCAGGTAGCTTCAATTCCATGCGAAACACATGATTTAGCTTAAAATTCATACGAAACAAATGATTTAGCTTCAAATACTTGCGATATAAACGATATACCTTCAAATGTAGGTAAAACAAACGAGTTAGCTTCAAATCCATGCGGAACACATGATTTAGCTTCAAATCAATGCGAAGCACATGGTTTAGCTTCATATGCTTGCGAAACAAGTGGCTTAGCTTCAGATACTTGTGATAAATATGATTTAGCTTCAACTGCATGCGAAACAAACGAGTTAGTTTAAAATCCAAGAGAATCACACGATTTAGCTTCAAATCAATGCGAAGTAGAAGACTTAGCTTCAAATCGATGCCATACGAATGATTTAGCTTCAAATACCTGCGATAGAAGTGATATAGCTTCAAATGCAGGCGAATCAAACGAGTTAGCTTCAAGTCTATGCGAAAGACATGATTTAGCTTCAAATTCATGCGAAACACTTGGTTTAGCTTCATATTCTTTCGAAACAAATGGTTTAGATTCAGATACTTGTGATAAACATGATTTAGCTTCAAATGCAGGCGAAACAAACGAATTAGTTTCAAATCCATGCGAAACACATTATTTAGCTTCAAATCCAAGCGAAACACATGGTTTAACTTCATATTCTTGCGAAACAAATGGTTTAGCTTCATATACTTGTGATAAACATGATTTAGCTTCAACCGCCTGCGAAACAAACGAGTTAGCATTAAAACCAAGCGAGACACATGATTTAGCTTCAAGTCAATGCGAAGTAGATGGCTTAGCTTCATAACCATGCGAAACAAATGACTTAGCTTCAAATACTTGCGAATATAAGTGATACAGCTTCAAATGCATGCGAAACAAACAAGTTAGTATCAAATCCATGCGAAACACATGATTTAGCTAAAACTCAATGCAAAGTAGAAGGCGTAGCTTCAAATCCATGCGGAACAAATGATTTAGCTTCAAATACATGCGATATAAGTGATATAGATTCAACTGCAGGCGAAACAAACGAGGTAGATTCAAATCCATGCGAAACAAATGATATTTCTTCAAATACTTGCGAAACAAATGATTTTTCTTCAAATACTTGCGATACAAGTGAACTAGCTTCAAATGCAGGCGAAACAAACCAGGTAGCTTCAATTCCATGCGAAACACATGATTTAGCTTAAAATTCATGCGAAACAATTGATTTAGCTTCAAATTAATGCAAAGTAGATTGCTTATCTTCAAAGCCATGCGACACAAATGATTTAGCTTCAAATACTTGCGTTATAATTGATACAGCTTCAAATGCAGGCGAAACAATCGAGTTAGCTTCAAATCCATGCGAAACACATGATTTAGCTTCAAATCCAAGCGAAACACATGATTTAGCTTAAAATCCATACGAAACAAATGATTTAGCTTCAAATACTTGCGATGTAAACGGTATACCTTCAAATGTAGGCAAAACAAACGAGTTAGCTTCAAATCCAGGCGGAACTCATGATTTAGCTTCAAATCAATGCGAAGCACATGGTTTAGCTTCATATGCTTGCGAAACAAGTGGCTTAGCTTCAGATACTTGTGATAAACATGATTTAGCTTCAACTGCATGCGAAACAATCGAGTTAGTTTAAAATCCAAGAGAAAGACACGATTTAGCTTCAAATCAATGCGAAGTAGAAGACTTAGCTTCAAATCGATGCCATACGAATGATTTAGCTTCAAATACCTGCGATAGAAGTGATATAGCTTCAAATGCAGGCGAAACAAACGAGTTAGCTTCAAGTCTATGCGAAAGACATGATTTAGCTTCAAATTCATGCGAAACACGTGGTTTAGCTTCATATTCTTGCGAAACAAATGGTTTAGATTCAGATACTTGTGATAAACATGATTTAGCTTCAAATGCAGACGAAACAAGCGAATTAGTTTCAAATCCATGCGAAACACATGATTTAGCTTCAAATCCAAGCGAAACACATGGTTTAGCTTCATATTCTTGCGAAACAAATGGTTTAGCTTCATATACTTGCGATAAACATGATTTAGCTTCAACCGCCTGCGAAACAAACGAGGTAGCATTAAAACCAAGCGAGTCACATGATTTAGCTTCAAATCAATGCGAAGTAGATGGCTTAGCTTCATATCCATGCGAAACAAATGACTTAGCTTCATATACTTGCGATACAAGTGATCTAGCTTCAAATGCAGGCGAAACAAACCAGGTAGCTTCAATTCCATGCGAAACACATGATTTAGCTTAAAATTCATGCGAAACACGTGGTTTAGCTTCATATGCTTGCGAAACAAGTGGTTTAGCTTCAGATACTTGTGATAAACATGATTTAGCTTCAAATGCAGACGAAACAAGCGAATTAGTTTCAAATCCATGCGAAACACATGATTTAGCTTCAAATCCAAGCGAAACACATGGTTTAGCTTCATATTCTTGCGAAACAAATGGTTTAGCTTCATATACTTGCGATAAACATGATTTGGCTTCAACCGCCTGCGAAACAAACGAGTTAGCATTAAAACCAAGCGAGACACATGATTTAGCTTCAAGTCAATGCGAAGCAGATGGCTTAGCTTCATATCCATGCGAAACAAATGACTTAGCTACAAATACTTGCGAATATAAGTGATACAGCTTCAAATGAATGCGAAACAAACGAGGTAGCTTCAAATCCATGCGAAACAAATGATTTACCTTCAAATTAATGCAAAGTAGCAGGCTTATCTTCAAATCCATGCGAAACACATGATTTAGCTTCAAATCCAAGCGAAACACATGGTTTAGCTTCATATTCTTGCGAAACAAATGGTTTAGCTTCATATACTTGTGATAACCATGATTTAGCTCCAACCGCATGCGAAACAAACGAGTTAGCATTAAAATCAAGCGAGACATGTGATTTAGCTTCAAATCAATGCGAAGTAGATGGCTTAGCTTCATATCCATACGAAACAAATGACATAGCTTCAAATACTTGCGAATATAAGTGATACAGCTTCAAATGAATGCGAAACAAACGAGGTAGCTTCAAATCCATGCGAAACAAATGATTTTTCTTCATATACTTGCGATACAAGTGAACTAGCTTCAATTGCAGCGAAACAAACCAGATAGCTTCAATTCCATGCGAAACACATGATTTAGCTTAAAATTCATGCGAAACAGATTATTTAGCTTCAAATACTTGCGATATGAACGATATACCTTCAAATGCAGGCAAATAAACGAGTTAGCTCAAATCCATACGAAACACATGATTTACCTTCAAATTAATGCAAAGTAGAAGGTTTATCTTCAAAGCCATGCGACACAAATGACTTAGCTTTAAATACTTGCGAATATAAGTGATACAGCTTCAAATGAATGCGAAACAAACGAGGTAGCTTCAAATCCATGCGAAACAAATGATTTACCTTCAAATTAATGCAAAGTAGGAGGCTTATCTTCAAATCCATGCGAAACACATGATTTAGCTTCAAATCCAAGCGAAACACATGGTTTAGCTTCATATTCTTGCGAAACAAATGGTTTAGCTTCATATACTTGCGATACAAGTGATCTAGCTTCAAATGCAGGCGAAACAAACCAGGTAGCTTCAATTCCATGCGAAACACATGATTTAGCTTAAAATTCATACGAAACAAATGATTTAGCTTCAAATACTTGCGATATAAACGATATACCTTCAAATGTAGGTAAAACAAACGAGTTAGCTTCAAATCCAGGCGGAACTCATGATTTAGCTTCAAATCAATGCGAAGCACATGGTTTAGCTTCATATGCTTGCGAAACAAGTGGCTTAGCTTCAGATACTTGTGATAAACATGATTTAGCTTCAACTGCATGCGAAACAATCGAGTTAGTTTAAAATCCAAGAGAAAAACACGATTTAGCTTCAAATCAATGCGAAGTAGAAGACTTAGCTTCAAATCGATGCCATACGAATGATTTAGCTTCAAATACCTGCGATAGAAGTGATATAGCTTCAAATGCAGGCGAAACAAACGAGTTAGCTTCAAGTCTATGCGAAAGACATGATTTAGCTTCAAATTCATGCGAAACACGTGGTTTAGCTTCATATTCTTGCGAAACAAATGGTTTAGATTCAGATACTTGTGATAAACATGATTTAGCTTCAAATGCAGACGAAACAAGCGAATTAGTTTCAAATCCATGCGAAACACATGATTTAGCTTCAAATCCAAGCGAAACACATGGTTTAGCTTCATATTCTTGCGAAACAAATGGTTTAGCTTCATATACTTGCGATAAACATGATTTAGCTTCAACCGCCTGCGAAACAAACGAGGTAGCATTAAAACCAAGCGAGTCACATGATTTAGCTTCAAATCAATGCGAAGTAGATGGCTTAGCTTCATATCCATGCGAAACAAATGACTTAGCTTCATATACTTGCGATACAAGTGATCTAGCTTCAAATGCAGGCGAAACAAACCAGGTAGCTTCAATTCCATGCGAAACACATGATTTAGCTTAAAATTCATACGAAACAAATGATTTAGCTTCAAATACTTGCGATATAAACGATATACCTTCAAATGTAGGTAAAACAAACGAGTTAGCTTCAAATCCATGCGAACACATGATTTAGCTTCAAATCAATGCGAAGCACATGGTTTAGCTTCATATGCTTGCGAAACAAGTGGCTTAGCTTCAGATACTTGTGATAAATATGATTTAGCTTCAACTGCATGCGAAACAAACGAGTTAGTTTAAAATCCAAGAGAATCACACGATTTAGCTTCAAATCAATGCGAAGTAGAAGACTTAGCTTCAAATCGATGCCATACGAATGATTTAGCTTCAAATACCTGCGATAGAAGTGATATAGCTTCAAATGCAGGCGAATCAAACGAGTTAGCTTCAAGTCTATGCGAAAGACATGATTTAGCTTCAAATTCATGCGAAACACTTGGTTTAGCTTCATATTCTTTCGAAACAAATGGTTTAGATTCAGATACTTGTGATAAACATGATTTAGCTTCAAATGCAGGCGAAACAAACGAATTAGTTTCAAATCCATGCGAAACACATTATTTAGCTTCAAATCCAAGCGAAACACATGGTTTAACTTCATATTCTTGCGAAACAAATGGTTTAGCTTCATATACTTGTGATAAACATGATTTAGCTTCAACCGCCTGCGAAACAAACGAGTTAGCATTAAAACCAAGCGAGACACATGATTTAGCTTCAAGTCAATGCGAAGTAGATGGCTTAGCTTCATAACCATGCGAAACAAATGACTTAGCTTCAAATACTTGCGAATATAAGTGATACAGCTTCAAATGCATGCGAAACAAACAAGTTAGTATCAAATCCATGCGAAACACATGATTTAGCTAAAACTCAATGCAAAGTAGAAGGCGTAGCTTCAAATCCATGCGGAACAAATGATTTAGCTTCAAATACATGCGATATAAGTGATATAGATTCAACTGCAGGCGAAACAAACGAGGTAGATTCAAATCCATGCGAAACAAATGATATTTCTTCAAATACTTGCGAAACAAATGATTTTTCTTCAAATACTTGCGATACAAGTGAACTAGCTTCAAATGCAGGCGAAACAAACCAGGTAGCTTCAATTCCATGCGAAACACATGATTTAGCTTAAAATTCATGCGAAACAATTGATTTAGCTTCAAATTAATGCAAAGTAGATTGCTTATCTTCAAAGCCATGCGACACAAATGATTTAGCTTCAAATACTTGCGTTATAATTGATACAGCTTCAAATGCAGGCGAAACAATCGAGTTAGCTTCAAATCCATGCGAAACACATGATTTAGCTTCAAATCCAAGCGAAACACATGATTTAGCTTAAAATCCATACGAAACAAATGATTTAGCTTCAAATACTTGCGATGTAAACGGTATACCTTCAAATGTAGGCAAAACAAACGAGTTAGCTTCAAATCCAGGCGGAACTCATGATTTAGCTTCAAATCAATGCGAAGCACATGGTTTAGCTTCATATGCTTGCGAAACAAGTGGCTTAGCTTCAGATACTTGTGATAAACATGATTTAGCTTCAACTGCATGCGAAACAATCGAGTTAGTTTAAAATCCAAGAGAAAGACACGATTTAGCTTCAAATCAATGCGAAGTAGAAGACTTAGCTTCAAATCGATGCCATACGAATGATTTAGCTTCAAATACCTGCGATAGAAGTGATATAGCTTCAAATGCAGGCGAAACAAACGAGTTAGCTTCAAGTCTATGCGAAAGACATGATTTAGCTTCAAATTCATGCGAAACACGTGGTTTAGCTTCATATTCTTGCGAAACAAATGGTTTAGATTCAGATACTTGTGATAAACATGATTTAGCTTCAAATGCAGACGAAACAAGCGAATTAGTTTCAAATCCATGCGAAACACATGATTTAGCTTCAAATCCAAGCGAAACACATGGTTTAGCTTCATATTCTTGCGAAACAAATGGTTTAGCTTCATATACTTGCGATAAACATGATTTAGCTTCAACCGCCTGCGAAACAAACGAGGTAGCATTAAAACCAAGCGAGTCACATGATTTAGCTTCAAATCAATGCGAAGTAGATGGCTTAGCTTCATATCCATGCGAAACAAATGACTTAGCTTCATATACTTGCGATACAAGTGATCTAGCTTCAAATGCAGGCGAAACAAACCAGGTAGCTTCAATTCCATGCGAAACACATGATTTAGCTTAAAATTCATACGAAACAAATGATTTAGGTTCAAATACTTGCGATATAAACGATATACCTTCAAATGTAGGTAAAACAAACGAGTTAGCTTCAAATCCATGCGGAACACATGATTTAGCTTCAAATCAATGCGAAGCACATGGTTTAGCTTCATATGCTTGCGAAACAAGTGGCTTAGCTTCAGATACTTGTGATAAATATGATTTAGCTTCAACTGCATGCGAAACAAACGAGTTAGTTTAAAATCCAAGAGAATCACACGATTTAGCTTCAAATCAATGCGAAGTAGAAGACTTAGCTTCAAATCGATGCCATACGAATGATTTAGCTTCAAATACCTGCGATAGAAGTGATATAGCTTCAAATGCAGGCGAATCAAACGAGTTAGCTTCAAGTCTATGCGAAAGACATGATTTAGCTTCAAATTCATGCGAAACACTTGGTTTAGCTTCATATTCTTTCGAAACAAATGGTTTAGATTCAGATACTTGTGATAAACATGATTTAGCTTCAAATGCAGGCGAAACAAACGAATTAGTTTCAAATCCATGCGAAACACATTATTTAGCTTCAAATCCAAGCGAAACACATGGTTTAACTTCATATTCTTGCGAAACAAATGGTTTAGCTTCATATACTTGTGATAAACATGATTTAGCTTCAACCGCCTGCGAAACAAACGAGTTAGCATTAAAACCAAGCGAGACACATGATTTAGCTTCAAGTCAATGCGAAGTAGATGGCTTAGCTTCATATCCATGCGAAACAAATGACTAAGCTTCAAATACTTGCGAATATAAGTGATACAGCTTCAAATGCATGCGAAACAAACAAGTTAGTATCAAATCCATGCGAAACACATGATTTAGCTAAAACTCAATGCAAAGTAGAAGGCGTAGCTTCAAATCCATGCGGAACAAATGATTTAGCTTCAAATACATGCGATATAAGTGATATAGATTCAACTGCAGGCGAAACAAACGAGGTAGATTCAAATCCATGCGAAACAAATGATATTTCTTCAAATACTTGCGAAACAAATGATTTTTCTTCAAATACTTGCGATACAAGTGAACTAGCTTCAAATGCAGGCGAAACAAACCAGGTAGCTTCAATTCCATGCGAAACAATTGATTTAGCTTCAAATTAATGCAAAGTAGATGGCTTATCTTCAAAGCCATGCGACACAAATGATTTAGCTTCAAATACTTGCGTTATAATTGATACAGCTTCAAATGCAGGCGAAACAATCGAGTTAGCTTCAAATCCATGCGAAACACATGATTTAGCTTCAAATCCAAGCGAAACACATGATTTAGCTTAAAATCCATACGAAACAAATGATTTAGCTTCAAATACTTGCGATGTAAACGGTATACCTTCAAATGTAGGCAAAACAAACGAGTTAGCTTCAAATCCAGGCGGAACTCATGATTTAGCTTCAAATCAATGCGAAGCACATGGTTTAGCTTCATATGCTTGCGAAACAAGTGGCTTAGCTTCAGATACTTGTGATAAACATGATTTAGCTTCAACTGCATGCGAAACAATCGAGTTAGTTTAAAATCCAAGAGAAAAACACGATTTAGCTTCAAATCAATGCGAAGTAGAAGGCTTAGCTTCAAATCGATGCCATACGAATGATTTAGCTTCAAATACCTGCGATAGAAGTGATATAGCTTCAAATGCAGGCGAAACAAACGAGTTAGCTTCAAGTCTATGCGAAAGACATGATTTAGATTCAAATTCATGCGAAACACGTGGTTTAGCTTCATATTCTTGCGAAACAAATGGTTTAGATTCAGATACTTGTGATAAACATGATTTAGCTTCAAATGCAGACGAAACAAGCGAATTAGTTTCAAATCCATGCGAAACACATGATTTAGCTTCAAATCCAAGCGAAACACATGGTTTAGCTTCATATTCTTGCGAAACAAATGGTTTAGCTTCATATACTTGCGATAAACATGATTTAGCTTCAACCGCCTGCGAAACAAACGAGGTAGCATTAAAACCAAGCGAGTCACATGATTTAGCTTCAAATCAATGCGAAGTAGATGGCTTAGCTTCATATCCATGCGAAACAAATGACTTAGCTTCAAATACTTACGAATATAAGTGATACAGCTTCAAATGCATGCGAAACAAACGAGTTAGCATCAAATCCATGCCAAACACATGATTTAGATCCAAAACAATGAGAAGTAGAAGGCTTAGCTTCGAATCCATGCGAATCAAATGATTGAGCTTCAAAAACTTGCGATATAAGTGATATAGATTCAACTGCAGGCGAAACAAACGAGGTAGCTTCAAATCCATGCGAAACAAATGATATTTCTTCAAATACTTGCGAAACAAATGATTTAGCTTCAGATACTTGTGTTATAAATGATATAACATCAAATGCAGGCCAAACAAACGAGTTAGCTTCAGATCCATGCGGAACACATGATTTAGCTTCAAATTCATGCGAAACACGTGGTTTAGCTTTGTTACGTCTCCCGACGTTTGATTAAGGACAATTACCATATAATTACTCGAATAAATATAAAATAAGTAAATATGTATTCACCTTATCATCGTAAGAATAAGATACACACTCAGTTACATACCCACCTTCATAAGACACTACAGAACTCTACGTTAACTACACTTCTTTACCGACCTTATGGAACCCACCGAACTCTACTATACCGACAATACTAAGCCGCACCTCTTCCGAGAAGAACTCTACGTTAACTACACTTCTTTACCAACTACATAGAACCCACCGAACTCCACCATACCGATAACACTAAGCCGCATGAACACTAATACTTAAGTAACAATTATAACGTAACTCGTAACGTTAGTACTTAAGTAGCAATTATAACATAACCCGTAGCGTTAGCACTTAAGTAACATTAGAACATAACTCGTGGCGTTAATATTTAAGCAACATTTACAACATAACTCGTCAGTAAGACATATTCTAAGTACCCACAATTGCGCGCGGACTGGTGTTACGTCAGTCCGCTGAACGTGGCATCCCCGCTCCGAGCGCTCCGTTGCCATGGAGACCTCCCTCCACGACGACCGAGCCTACCAAGATGGCGGCGGGATCGCAGCCTAGAAGGATCCATGCGGAACCGAGCAGAACAGTTCCGCATCCAACCTCTACGACTCGACTTCTCAGCTCCCAACCGGGGAGACCTTTCGGTTCCATCTCAAGTCAAGCTCTCTTCGATTATAACGTTAGAAATTTTATTCGTAGGAAGTAAGAACGCGCTTTTGTACTTTATATTATAATAGAATATATCAGATTTAGTTACAACTCAACTCAATTCATTATCCCAACGTCCACTACTAACATTAGGATTACCTCGGCTTCGCTTATCTTTATTACTTCGAACGTTAGCGTAGCACCTTCAGAAAGCGTGTGTACTGGACTTTCACCATAAGCCCTACACGCCACCGAAGCTGCGAATTTAACTTGGTCTTCCCGAAAGCGTGTGTACTGGGCATTCACCGCATGTCCTGCACGCCACCGGAAAGAAACTGGACTCGCGTTATACTAGGTTATTCTATTGTGCATACATGCCGCATCAATCTGGACGCAGGGCCTATCTAAAGAAGCTTCTTCGTGAGTTCTCTCGAGTCCCGTGCGAGTCTAAAATAATTTATCGGTCGCGTATTGTGGAAATAGTTAGTCACACACCGCGAGTAGACCCGGAAACGCGCGAGGTTGTTTATACTGAGGAAATAAGCTTCGTTCAAGAATATCGCGCTCCGCGTCGAAGCCGTCCTGCATCCGGAGATCACTTCACCGAAACCCCGATCGAGCCACCAACCGCCAACGCCCAGGAAAATCTCGACGACGCCGGGGCCTGCCAATAACCTCCCCTACACAAAATCAGGCCGAACACCGACCCAGGGGACGAGCGGAGGCAACGAGGTAAGTGCAGTGTAAGCATCCCTTATAGAGCCGAGTTGACGGGTCGTGAGACCCTGTAATACGCGAACGGTACGCGTCGCGTGTACAAAACGGTGGTTCGAAATACGTCTTGTTTCCGCGGTCCGTAGAAAAGTTATATATATTTTTCGGAACGTCTACCGCGGGACGTAACAGCTTCATATTGTTGCGAAACAAATGGTTTAGATTCAGATACTTGTGATAAACATGATTTAGCTTCAAATGCAGGCGAAACAAACGAATTAGTTTCAAATCCATGCGAAACACATGATTTAGCTTCAAATCCAAGCGAAACACATGGTTTAGCTTCATATTCTTGCGAAACAAATGGTTTAGCTTCATATGCTTGCGATAAACATGATTTAGCTTCAACCGCCTGCGAAACAAACGAGTTAGCATTAAAACCAAGCGAGACACATGATTTAGCTTCAAATCAATGCGAAGTAGATGGCTTAGCTTCATATCCATGCGAAACAAATGATTTAGCTTCAAATACTTGCGATATAAGTGATATAGATTCAACTGCAGGCAAAACAAACGAGGTAGCTTCAAATCCATGCGAAACAAATGATTTAGCTTCAAATACTTGCGTTATAAATGATATAACATCAAATGCAGGCAAAACAAACGAGTTAGCTTCAGATCCATTCGGAA